>NW_027443813.1:0-34717 GCF_048569485.1 Anomaloglossus baeobatrachus | reverse complement strand
AAGCACTCAAAGAAGAGAAAAAAAAAAAAATAAAAAAAATACAGACAGGATTTAACTAATTATACAACATGAAAACAGCAGGTTAGCATACCAATAGCAAAGGGACTTTAAATGTATATGCAGGTGAGGAGATTAAACTCAAAGCAGGAAATTCAGATGCATAGAACAACTGGACGGTCATACCTGTGAATGAGACAGATGGATTGTCAGAATCAGAGATGAATGGGGACCATGGAGAGTTAGGCCATAGAATTACATTTCATTTCTGGTATATTTCTGACACTTATGAGGCACTTATCCAGAGGCACGCACACAGACCACGGTCATAGACCTAGTGCAGTACTTATATACATGTCTCATTGACCCAGATGAACATCAGCTGACCAGCAGGGGTGAGGCACAGGAAAGAATTACAACAGGTAGGAAGCACTCAAAGAAGAGAAAAAAAAAAAAATAAAAAAAATACAGACAGGATTTAACTAATTATACAACATGAAAACAGCAGGTTAGCATACCAATAGCAAAGGGACTTTAAATGTATATGCAGGTGAGGAGATTAAACTCAAAGCAGGAAATTCAGATGCATAGAACAACTGGACGGTCATACCTGTGAATGAGACAGATGGATTGTCAGAATCAGAGATGAATGGGGACCATGGAGAGTTAGGCCATAGAATTACATTTCATTTCTGGTATATTTCTGACACTTATGAGGCACTTATCCAGAGGCACGCACACAGACCACGGTCATAGACCTAGTGCAGTACTTATATACATGTCTCATTGACCCAGATGAACATCAGCTGACCAGCAGGGGTGAGGCACAGGAAAGAATTACAAACAGGTAGGAAGCACTCAAAGAAGAGAAAAAAAAAAAAATAAAAAAAATACAGACAGGATTTAACTAATTATACAACATGAAAACAGCAGGTTAGCATACCAATAGCAAAGGGACTTTAAATGTATATGCAGGTGAGGAGATTAAACTCAAAGCAGGAAATTCAGATGCATAGAACAACTGGACGGTCATACCTGTGAATGAGACAGATGGATTGTCAGAATCAGAGATGAATGGGGACCATGGAGAGTTAGGCCATAGAATTACATTTCATTTCTGGTATATTTCTGACACTTATGAGGCACTTATCCAGAGGCACGCACACAGACCACGGTCATAGACCTAGTGCAGTACTTATATACATGTCTCATTGACCCAGATGAACATCAGCTGACCAGCAGGGGTGAGGCACAGGAAAGAATTACAAACAGGTAGGAAGCACTCAAAGAAGAGAAAAAAAAAAAAATAAAAAAAATACAGACAGGATTTAACTAATTATACAACATGAAAACAGCAGGTTAGCATACCAATAGCAAAGGGACTTTAAATGTATATGCAGGTGAGGAGATTAAACTCAAAGCAGGAAATTCAGATGCATAGAACAACTGGACGGTCATACCTGTGAATGAGACAGATGGATTGTCAGAATCAGAGATGAATGGGGACCATGGAGAGTTAGGCCATAGAATTACATTTCATTTCTGGTATATTTCTGACACTTATGAGGCACTTATCCAGAGGCACGCACACAGACCACGGTCATAGACCTAGTGCAGTACTTATATACATGTCTCATTGACCCAGATGAACATCAGCTGACCAGCAGGGGTGAGGCACAGGAAAGAATTACAAACAGGTAGGAAGCACTCAAAGAAGAGAAAAAAAAAAAAATAAAAAAAATACAGACAGGATTTAACTAATTATACAACATGAAAACAGCAGGTTAGCATACCAATAGCAAAGGGACTTTAAATGTATATGCAGGTGAGGAGATTAAACTCAAAGCAGGAAATTCAGATGCATAGAACAACTGGACGGTCATACCTGTGAATGAGACAGATGGATTGTCAGAATCAGAGATGAATGGGGACCATGGAGAGTTAGGCCATAGAATTACATTTCATTTCTGGTATATTTCTGACACTTATGAGGCACTTATCCAGAGGCACGCACACAGACCACGGTCATAGACCTAGTGCAGTACTTATATACATGTCTCATTGACCCAGATGAACATCAGCTGACCAGCAGGGGTGAGGCACAGGAAAGAATTACAAACAGGTAGGAAGCACTCAAAGAAGAGAAAAAAAAAAAAATAAAAAAAATACAGACAGGATTTAACTAATTATACAACATGAAAACAGCAGGTTAGCATACCAATAGCAAAGGGACTTTAAATGTATATGCAGGTGAGGAGATTAAACTCAAAGCAGGAAATTCAGATGCATAGAACAACTGGACGGTCATACCTGTGAATGAGACAGATGGATTGTCAGAATCAGAGATGAATGGGGACCATGGAGAGTTAGGCCATAGAATTACATTTCATTTCTGGTATATTTCTGACACTTATGAGGCACTTATCCAGAGGCACGCACACAGACCACGGTCATAGACCTAGTGCAGTACTTATATACATGTCTCATTGACCCAGATGAACATCAGCTGACCAGCAGGGGTGAGGCACAGGAAAGAATTACAAACAGGTAGGAAGCACTCAAAGAAGAGAAAAAAAAAAAAATAAAAAAAATACAGACAGGATTTAACTAATTATACAACATGAAAACAGCAGGTTAGCATACCAATAGCAAAGGGACTTTAAATGTATATGCAGGTGAGGAGATTAAACTCAAAGCAGGAAATTCAGATGCATAGAACAACTGGACGGTCATACCTGTGAATGAGACAGATGGATTGTCAGAATCAGAGATGAATGGGGACCATGGAGAGTTAGGCCATAGAATTACATTTCATTTCTGGTATATTTCTGACACTTATGAGGCACTTATCCAGAGGCACGCACACAGACCACGGTCATAGACCTAGTGCAGTACTTATATACATGTCTCATTGACCCAGATGAACATCAGCTGACCAGCAGGGGTGAGGCACAGGAAAGAATTACAAACAGGTAGGAAGCACTCAAAGAAGAGAAAAAAAAAAAAATAAAAAAAATACAGACAGGATTTAACTAATTATACAACATGAAAACAGCAGGTTAGCATACCAATAGCAAAGGGACTTTAAATGTATATGCAGGTGAGGAGATTAAACTCAAAGCAGGAAATTCAGATGCATAGAACAACTGGACGGTCATACCTGTGAATGAGACAGATGGATTGTCAGAATCAGAGATGAATGGGGACCATGGAGAGTTAGGCCATAGAATTACATTTCATTTCTGGTATATTTCTGACACTTATGAGGCACTTATCCAGAGGCACGCACACAGACCACGGTCATAGACCTAGTGCAGTACTTATATACATGTCTCATTGACCCAGATGAACATCAGCTGACCAGCAGGGGTGAGGCACAGGAAAGAATTACAAACAGGTAGGAAGCACTCAAAGAAGAGAAAAAAAAAAAAATAAAAAAAATACAGACAGGATTTAACTAATTATACAACATGAAAACAGCAGGTTAGCATACCAATAGCAAAGGGACTTTAAATGTATATGCAGGTGAGGAGATTAAACTCAAAGCAGGAAATTCAGATGCATAGAACAACTGGACGGTCATACCTGTGAATGAGACAGATGGATTGTCAGAATCAGAGATGAATGGGGACCATGGAGAGTTAGGCCATAGAATTACATTTCATTTCTGGTATATTTCTGACACTTATGAGGCACTTATCCAGAGGCACGCACACAGACCACGGTCATAGACCTAGTGCAGTACTTATATACATGTCTCATTGACCCAGATGAACATCAGCTGACCAGCAGGGGTGAGGCACAGGAAAGAATTACAAACAGGTAGGAAGCACTCAAAGAAGAGAAAAAAAAAAAAATAAAAAAAATACAGACAGGATTTAACTAATTATACAACATGAAAACAGCAGGTTAGCATACCAATAGCAAAGGGACTTTAAATGTATATGCAGGTGAGGAGATTAAACTCAAAGCAGGAAATTCAGATGCATAGAACAACTGGACGGTCATACCTGTGAATGAGACAGATGGATTGTCAGAATCAGAGATGAATGGGGACCATGGAGAGTTAGGCCATAGAATTACATTTCATTTCTGGTATATTTCTGACACTTATGAGGCACTTATCCAGAGGCACGCACACAGACCACGGTCATAGACCTAGTGCAGTACTTATATACATGTCTCATTGACCCAGATGAACATCAGCTGACCAGCAGGGGTGAGGCACAGGAAAGAATTACAAACAGGTAGGAAGCACTCAAAGAAGAGAAAAAAAAAAAAATAAAAAAAATACAGACAGGATTTAACTAATTATACAACATGAAAACAGCAGGTTAGCATACCAATAGCAAAGGGACTTTAAATGTATATGCAGGTGAGGAGATTAAACTCAAAGCAGGAAATTCAGATGCATAGAACAACTGGACGGTCATACCTGTGAATGAGACAGATGGATTGTCAGAATCAGAGATGAATGGGGACCATGGAGAGTTAGGCCATAGAATTACATTTCATTTCTGGTATATTTCTGACACTTATGAGGCACTTATCCAGAGGCACGCACACAGACCACGGTCATAGACCTAGTGCAGTACTTATATACATGTCTCATTGACCCAGATGAACATCAGCTGACCAGCAGGGGTGAGGCACAGGAAAGAATTACAAACAGGTAGGAAGCACTCAAAGAAGAGAAAAAAAAAAAAATAAAAAAAATACAGACAGGATTTAACTAATTATACAACATGAAAACAGCAGGTTAGCATACCAATAGCAAAGGGACTTTAAATGTATATGCAGGTGAGGAGATTAAACTCAAAGCAGGAAATTCAGATGCATAGAACAACTGGACGGTCATACCTGTGAATGAGACAGATGGATTGTCAGAATCAGAGATGAATGGGGACCATGGAGAGTTAGGCCATAGAATTACATTTCATTTCTGGTATATTTCTGACACTTATGAGGCACTTATCCAGAGGCACGCACACAGACCACGGTCATAGACCTAGTGCAGTACTTATATACATGTCTCATTGACCCAGATGAACATCAGCTGACCAGCAGGGGTGAGGCACAGGAAAGAATTACAAACAGGTAGGAAGCACTCAAAGAAGAGAAAAAAAAAAAAATAAAAAAAATACAGACAGGATTTAACTAATTATACAACATGAAAACAGCAGGTTAGCATACCAATAGCAAAGGGACTTTAAATGTATATGCAGGTGAGGAGATTAAACTCAAAGCAGGAAATTCAGATGCATAGAACAACTGGACGGTCATACCTGTGAATGAGACAGATGGATTGTCAGAATCAGAGATGAATGGGGACCATGGAGAGTTAGGCCATAGAATTACATTTCATTTCTGGTATATTTCTGACACTTATGAGGCACTTATCCAGAGGCACGCACACAGACCACGGTCATAGACCTAGTGCAGTACTTATATACATGTCTCATTGACCCAGATGAACATCAGCTGACCAGCAGGGGTGAGGCACAGGAAAGAATTACAAACAGGTAGGAAGCACTCAAAGAAGAGAAAAAAAAAAAAATAAAAAAAATACAGACAGGATTTAACTAATTATACAACATGAAAACAGCAGGTTAGCATACCAATAGCAAAGGGACTTTAAATGTATATGCAGGTGAGGAGATTAAACTCAAAGCAGGAAATTCAGATGCATAGAACAACTGGACGGTCATACCTGTGAATGAGACAGATGGATTGTCAGAATCAGAGATGAATGGGGACCATGGAGAGTTAGGCCATAGAATTACATTTCATTTCTGGTATATTTCTGACACTTATGAGGCACTTATCCAGAGGCACGCACACAGACCACGGTCATAGACCTAGTGCAGTACTTATATACATGTCTCATTGACCCAGATGAACATCAGCTGACCAGCAGGGGTGAGGCACAGGAAAGAATTACAAACAGGTAGGAAGCACTCAAAGAAGAGAAAAAAAAAAAAATAAAAAAAATACAGACAGGATTTAACTAATTATACAACATGAAAACAGCAGGTTAGCATACCAATAGCAAAGGGACTTTAAATGTATATGCAGGTGAGGAGATTAAACTCAAAGCAGGAAATTCAGATGCATAGAACAACTGGACGGTCATACCTGTGAATGAGACAGATGGATTGTCAGAATCAGAGATGAATGGGGACCATGGAGAGTTAGGCCATAGAATTACATTTCATTTCTGGTATATTTCTGACACTTATGAGGCACTTATCCAGAGGCACGCACACAGACCACGGTCATAGACCTAGTGCAGTACTTATATACATGTCTCATTGACCCAGATGAACATCAGCTGACCAGCAGGGGTGAGGCACAGGAAAGAATTACAAACAGGTAGGAAGCACTCAAAGAAGAGAAAAAAAAAAAATAAAAAAAATACAGACAGGATTTAACTAATTATACAACATGAAAACAGCAGGTTAGCATACCAATAGCAAAGGGACTTTAAATGTATATGCAGGTGAGGAGATTAAACTCAAAGCAGGAAATTCAGATGCATAGAACAACTGGACGGTCATACCTGTGAATGAGACAGATGGATTGTCAGAATCAGAGATGAATGGGGACCATGGAGAGTTAGGCCATAGAATTACATTTCATTTCTGGTATATTTCTGACACTTATGAGGCACTTATCCAGAGGCACGCACACAGACCACGGTCATAGACCTAGTGCAGTACTTATATACATGTCTCATTGACCCAGATGAACATCAGCTGACCAGCAGGGGTGAGGCACAGGAAAGAATTACAAACAGGTAGGAAGCACTCAAAGAAGAGAAAAAAAAAAAAATAAAAAAAATACAGACAGGATTTAACTAATTATACAACATGAAAACAGCAGGTTAGCATACCAATAGCAAAGGGACTTTAAATGTATATGCAGGTGAGGAGATTAAACTCAAAGCAGGAAATTCAGATGCATAGAACAACTGGACGGTCATACCTGTGAATGAGACAGATGGATTGTCAGAATCAGAGATGAATGGGGACCATGGAGAGTTAGGCCATAGAATTACATTTCATTTCTGGTATATTTCTGACACTTATGAGGCACTTATCCAGAGGCACGCACACAGACCACGGTCATAGACCTAGTGCAGTACTTATATACATGTCTCATTGACCCAGATGAACATCAGCTGACCAGCAGGGGTGAGGCACAGGAAAGAATTACAAACAGGTAGGAAGCACTCAAAGAAGAGAAAAAAAAAAAAATAAAAAAAATACAGACAGGATTTAACTAATTATACAACATGAAAACAGCAGGTTAGCATACCAATAGCAAAGGGACTTTAAATGTATATGCAGGTGAGGAGATTAAACTCAAAGCAGGAAATTCAGATGCATAGAACAACTGGACGGTCATACCTGTGAATGAGACAGATGGATTGTCAGAATCAGAGATGAATGGGGACCATGGAGAGTTAGGCCATAGAATTACATTTCATTTCTGGTATATTTCTGACACTTATGAGGCACTTATCCAGAGGCACGCACACAGACCACGGTCATAGACCTAGTGCAGTACTTATATACATGTCTCATTGACCCAGATGAACATCAGCTGACCAGCAGGGGTGAGGCACAGGAAAGAATTACAAACAGGTAGGAAGCACTCAAAGAAGAGAAAAAAAAAAAAATAAAAAAAATACAGACAGGATTTAACTAATTATACAACATGAAAACAGCAGGTTAGCATACCAATAGCAAAGGGACTTTAAATGTATATGCAGGTGAGGAGATTAAACTCAAAGCAGGAAATTCAGATGCATAGAACAACTGGACGGTCATACCTGTGAATGAGACAGATGGATTGTCAGAATCAGAGATGAATGGGGACCATGGAGAGTTAGGCCATAGAATTACATTTCATTTCTGGTATATTTCTGACACTTATGAGGCACTTATCCAGAGGCACGCACACAGACCACGGTCATAGACCTAGTGCAGTACTTATATACATGTCTCATTGACCCAGATGAACATCAGCTGACCAGCAGGGGTGAGGCACAGGAAAGAATTACAAACAGGTAGGAAGCACTCAAAGAAGAGAAAAAAAAAAAATAAAAAAAATACAGACAGGATTTAACTAATTATACAACATGAAAACAGCAGGTTAGCATACCAATAGCAAAGGGACTTTAAATGTATATGCAGGTGAGGAGATTAAACTCAAAGCAGGAAATTCAGATGCATAGAACAACTGGACGGTCATACCTGTGAATGAGACAGATGGATTGTCAGAATCAGAGATGAATGGGGACCATGGAGAGTTAGGCCATAGAATTACATTTCATTTCTGGTATATTTCTGACACTTATGAGGCACTTATCCAGAGGCACGCACACAGACCACGGTCATAGACCTAGTGCAGTACTTATATACATGTCTCATTGACCCAGATGAACATCAGCTGACCAGCAGGGGTGAGGCACAGGAAAGAATTACAAACAGGTAGGAAGCACTCAAAGAAGAGAAAAAAAAAAAAATAAAAAAAATACAGACAGGATTTAACTAATTATACAACATGAAAACAGCAGGTTAGCATACCAATAGCAAAGGGACTTTAAATGTATATGCAGGTGAGGAGATTAAACTCAAAGCAGGAAATTCAGATGCATAGAACAACTGGACGGTCATACCTGTGAATGAGACAGATGGATTGTCAGAATCAGAGATGAATGGGGACCATGGAGAGTTAGGCCATAGAATTACATTTCATTTCTGGTATATTTCTGACACTTATGAGGCACTTATCCAGAGGCACGCACACAGACCACGGTCATAGACCTAGTGCAGTACTTATATACATGTCTCATTGACCCAGATGAACATCAGCTGACCAGCAGGGGTGAGGCACAGGAAAGAATTACAAACAGGTAGGAAGCACTCAAAGAAGAGAAAAAAAAAAAATAAAAAAAATACAGACAGGATTTAACTAATTATACAACATGAAAACAGCAGGTTAGCATACCAATAGCAAAGGGACTTTAAATGTATATGCAGGTGAGGAGATTAAACTCAAAGCAGGAAATTCAGATGCATAGAACAACTGGACGGTCATACCTGTGAATGAGACAGATGGATTGTCAGAATCAGAGATGAATGGGGACCATGGAGAGTTAGGCCATAGAATTACATTTCATTTCTGGTATATTTCTGACACTTATGAGGCACTTATCCAGAGGCACGCACACAGACCACGGTCATAGACCTAGTGCAGTACTTATATACATGTCTCATTGACCCAGATGAACATCAGCTGACCAGCAGGGGTGAGGCACAGGAAAGAATTACAAACAGGTAGGAAGCACTCAAAGAAGAGAAAAAAAAAAAAATAAAAAAAATACAGACAGGATTTAACTAATTATACAACATGAAAACAGCAGGTTAGCATACCAATAGCAAAGGGACTTTAAATGTATATGCAGGTGAGGAGATTAAACTCAAAGCAGGAAATTCAGATGCATAGAACAACTGGACGGTCATACCTGTGAATGAGACAGATGGATTGTCAGAATCAGAGATGAATGGGGACCATGGAGAGTTAGGCCATAGAATTACATTTCATTTCTGGTATATTTCTGACACTTATGAGGCACTTATCCAGAGGCACGCACACAGACCACGGTCATAGACCTAGTGCAGTACTTATATACATGTCTCATTGACCCAGATGAACATCAGCTGACCAGCAGGGGTGAGGCACAGGAAAGAATTACAAACAGGTAGGAAGCACTCAAAGAAGAGAAAAAAAAAAAAATAAAAAAAATACAGACAGGATTTAACTAATTATACAACATGAAAACAGCAGGTTAGCATACCAATAGCAAAGGGACTTTAAATGTATATGCAGGTGAGGAGATTAAACTCAAAGCAGGAAATTCAGATGCATAGAACAACTGGACGGTCATACCTGTGAATGAGACAGATGGATTGTCAGAATCAGAGATGAATGGGGACCATGGAGAGTTAGGCCATAGAATTACATTTCATTTCTGGTATATTTCTGACACTTATGAGGCACTTATCCAGAGGCACGCACACAGACCACGGTCATAGACCTAGTGCAGTACTTATATACATGTCTCATTGACCCAGATGAACATCAGCTGACCAGCAGGGGTGAGGCACAGGAAAGAATTACAAACAGGTAGGAAGCACTCAAAGAAGAGAAAAAAAAAAAAATAAAAAAAATACAGACAGGATTTAACTAATTATACAACATGAAAACAGCAGGTTAGCATACCAATAGCAAAGGGACTTTAAATGTATATGCAGGTGAGGAGATTAAACTCAAAGCAGGAAATTCAGATGCATAGAACAACTGGACGGTCATACCTGTGAATGAGACAGATGGATTGTCAGAATCAGAGATGAATGGGGACCATGGAGAGTTAGGCCATAGAATTACATTTCATTTCTGGTATATTTCTGACACTTATGAGGCACTTATCCAGAGGCACGCACACAGACCACGGTCATAGACCTAGTGCAGTACTTATATACATGTCTCATTGACCCAGATGAACATCAGCTGACCAGCAGGGGTGAGGCACAGGAAAGAATTACAAACAGGTAGGAAGCACTCAAAGAAGAGAAAAAAAAAAAAATAAAAAAAATACAGACAGGATTTAACTAATTATACAACATGAAAACAGCAGGTTAGCATACCAATAGCAAAGGGACTTTAAATGTATATGCAGGTGAGGAGATTAAACTCAAAGCAGGAAATTCAGATGCATAGAACAACTGGACGGTCATACCTGTGAATGAGACAGATGGATTGTCAGAATCAGAGATGAATGGGGACCATGGAGAGTTAGGCCATAGAATTACATTTCATTTCTGGTATATTTCTGACACTTATGAGGCACTTATCCAGAGGCACGCACACAGACCACGGTCATAGACCTAGTGCAGTACTTATATACATGTCTCATTGACCCAGATGAACATCAGCTGACCAGCAGGGGTGAGGCACAGGAAAGAATTACAAACAGGTAGGAAGCACTCAAAGAAGAGAAAAAAAAAAAAATAAAAAAAATACAGACAGGATTTAACTAATTATACAACATGAAAACAGCAGGTTAGCATACCAATAGCAAAGGGACTTTAAATGTATATGCAGGTGAGGAGATTAAACTCAAAGCAGGAAATTCAGATGCATAGAACAACTGGACGGTCATACCTGTGAATGAGACAGATGGATTGTCAGAATCAGAGATGAATGGGGACCATGGAGAGTTAGGCCATAGAATTACATTTCATTTCTGGTATATTTCTGACACTTATGAGGCACTTATCCAGAGGCACGCACACAGACCACGGTCATAGACCTAGTGCAGTACTTATATACATGTCTCATTGACCCAGATGAACATCAGCTGACCAGCAGGGGTGAGGCACAGGAAAGAATTACAAACAGGTAGGAAGCACTCAAAGAAGAGAAAAAAAAAAAAATAAAAAAAATACAGACAGGATTTAACTAATTATACAACATGAAAACAGCAGGTTAGCATACCAATAGCAAAGGGACTTTAAATGTATATGCAGGTGAGGAGATTAAACTCAAAGCAGGAAATTCAGATGCATAGAACAACTGGACGGTCATACCTGTGAATGAGACAGATGGATTGTCAGAATCAGAGATGAATGGGGACCATGGAGAGTTAGGCCATAGAATTACATTTCATTTCTGGTATATTTCTGACACTTATGAGGCACTTATCCAGAGGCACGCACACAGACCACGGTCATAGACCTAGTGCAGTACTTATATACATGTCTCATTGACCCAGATGAACATCAGCTGACCAGCAGGGGTGAGGCACAGGAAAGAATTACAAACAGGTAGGAAGCACTCAAAGAAGAGAAAAAAAAAAAAATAAAAAAAATACAGACAGGATTTAACTAATTATACAACATGAAAACAGCAGGTTAGCATACCAATAGCAAAGGGACTTTAAATGTATATGCAGGTGAGGAGATTAAACTCAAAGCAGGAAATTCAGATGCATAGAACAACTGGACGGTCATACCTGTGAATGAGACAGATGGATTGTCAGAATCAGAGATGAATGGGGACCATGGAGAGTTAGGCCATAGAATTACATTTCATTTCTGGTATATTTCTGACACTTATGAGGCACTTATCCAGAGGCACGCACACAGACCACGGTCATAGACCTAGTGCAGTACTTATATACATGTCTCATTGACCCAGATGAACATCAGCTGACCAGCAGGGGTGAGGCACAGGAAAGAATTACAAACAGGTAGGAAGCACTCAAAGAAGAGAAAAAAAAAAAAATAAAAAAAATACAGACAGGATTTAACTAATTATACAACATGAAAACAGCAGGTTAGCATACCAATAGCAAAGGGACTTTAAATGTATATGCAGGTGAGGAGATTAAACTCAAAGCAGGAAATTCAGATGCATAGAACAACTGGACGGTCATACCTGTGAATGAGACAGATGGATTGTCAGAATCAGAGATGAATGGGGACCATGGAGAGTTAGGCCATAGAATTACATTTCATTTCTGGTATATTTCTGACACTTATGAGGCACTTATCCAGAGGCACGCACACAGACCACGGTCATAGACCTAGTGCAGTACTTATATACATGTCTCATTGACCCAGATGAACATCAGCTGACCAGCAGGGGTGAGGCACAGGAAAGAATTACAAACAGGTAGGAAGCACTCAAAGAAGAGAAAAAAAAAAAAATAAAAAAAATACAGACAGGATTTAACTAATTATACAACATGAAAACAGCAGGTTAGCATACCAATAGCAAAGGGACTTTAAATGTATATGCAGGTGAGGAGATTAAACTCAAAGCAGGAAATTCAGATGCATAGAACAACTGGACGGTCATACCTGTGAATGAGACAGATGGATTGTCAGAATCAGAGATGAATGGGGACCATGGAGAGTTAGGCCATAGAATTACATTTCATTTCTGGTATATTTCTGACACTTATGAGGCACTTATCCAGAGGCACGCACACAGACCACGGTCATAGACCTAGTGCAGTACTTATATACATGTCTCATTGACCCAGATGAACATCAGCTGACCAGCAGGGGTGAGGCACAGGAAAGAATTACAAACAGGTAGGAAGCACTCAAAGAAGAGAAAAAAAAAAAAATAAAAAAAATACAGACAGGATTTAACTAATTATACAACATGAAAACAGCAGGTTAGCATACCAATAGCAAAGGGACTTTAAATGTATATGCAGGTGAGGAGATTAAACTCAAAGCAGGAAATTCAGATGCATAGAACAACTGGACGGTCATACCTGTGAATGAGACAGATGGATTGTCAGAATCAGAGATGAATGGGGACCATGGAGAGTTAGGCCATAGAATTACATTTCATTTCTGGTATATTTCTGACACTTATGAGGCACTTATCCAGAGGCACGCACACAGACCACGGTCATAGACCTAGTGCAGTACTTATATACATGTCTCATTGACCCAGATGAACATCAGCTGACCAGCAGGGGTGAGGCACAGGAAAGAATTACAAACAGGTAGGAAGCACTCAAAGAAGAGAAAAAAAAAAAAATAAAAAAAATACAGACAGGATTTAACTAATTATACAACATGAAAACAGCAGGTTAGCATACCAATAGCAAAGGGACTTTAAATGTATATGCAGGTGAGGAGATTAAACTCAAAGCAGGAAATTCAGATGCATAGAACAACTGGACGGTCATACCTGTGAATGAGACAGATGGATTGTCAGAATCAGAGATGAATGGGGACCATGGAGAGTTAGGCCATAGAATTACATTTCATTTCTGGTATATTTCTGACACTTATGAGGCACTTATCCAGAGGCACGCACACAGACCACGGTCATAGACCTAGTGCAGTACTTATATACATGTCTCATTGACCCAGATGAACATCAGCTGACCAGCAGGGGTGAGGCACAGGAAAGAATTACAAACAGGTAGGAAGCACTCAAAGAAGAGAAAAAAAAAAAAATAAAAAAAATACAGACAGGATTTAACTAATTATACAACATGAAAACAGCAGGTTAGCATACCAATAGCAAAGGGACTTTAAATGTATATGCAGGTGAGGAGATTAAACTCAAAGCAGGAAATTCAGATGCATAGAACAACTGGACGGTCATACCTGTGAATGAGACAGATGGATTGTCAGAATCAGAGATGAATGGGGACCATGGAGAGTTAGGCCATAGAATTACATTTCATTTCTGGTATATTTCTGACACTTATGAGGCACTTATCCAGAGGCACGCACACAGACCACGGTCATAGACCTAGTGCAGTACTTATATACATGTCTCATTGACCCAGATGAACATCAGCTGACCAGCAGGGGTGAGGCACAGGAAAGAATTACAAACAGGTAGGAAGCACTCAAAGAAGAGAAAAAAAAAAAAATAAAAAAAATACAGACAGGATTTAACTAATTATACAACATGAAAACAGCAGGTTAGCATACCAATAGCAAAGGGACTTTAAATGTATATGCAGGTGAGGAGATTAAACTCAAAGCAGGAAATTCAGATGCATAGAACAACTGGACGGTCATACCTGTGAATGAGACAGATGGATTGTCAGAATCAGAGATGAATGGGGACCATGGAGAGTTAGGCCATAGAATTACATTTCATTTCTGGTATATTTCTGACACTTATGAGGCACTTATCCAGAGGCACGCACACAGACCACGGTCATAGACCTAGTGCAGTACTTATATACATGTCTCATTGACCCAGATGAACATCAGCTGACCAGCAGGGGTGAGGCACAGGAAAGAATTACAAACAGGTAGGAAGCACTCAAAGAAGAGAAAAAAAAAAAAATAAAAAAAATACAGACAGGATTTAACTAATTATACAACATGAAAACAGCAGGTTAGCATACCAATAGCAAAGGGACTTTAAATGTATATGCAGGTGAGGAGATTAAACTCAAAGCAGGAAATTCAGATGCATAGAACAACTGGACGGTCATACCTGTGAATGAGACAGATGGATTGTCAGAATCAGAGATGAATGGGGACCATGGAGAGTTAGGCCATAGAATTACATTTCATTTCTGGTATATTTCTGACACTTATGAGGCACTTATCCAGAGGCACGCACACAGACCACGGTCATAGACCTAGTGCAGTACTTATATACATGTCTCATTGACCCAGATGAACATCAGCTGACCAGCAGGGGTGAGGCACAGGAAAGAATTACAAACAGGTAGGAAGCACTCAAAGAAGAGAAAAAAAAAAAAATAAAAAAAATACAGACAGGATTTAACTAATTATACAACATGAAAACAGCAGGTTAGCATACCAATAGCAAAGGGACTTTAAATGTATATGCAGGTGAGGAGATTAAACTCAAAGCAGGAAATTCAGATGCATAGAACAACTGGACGGTCATACCTGTGAATGAGACAGATGGATTGTCAGAATCAGAGATGAATGGGGACCATGGAGAGTTAGGCCATAGAATTACATTTCATTTCTGGTATATTTCTGACACTTATGAGGCACTTATCCAGAGGCACGCACACAGACCACGGTCATAGACCTAGTGCAGTACTTATATACATGTCTCATTGACCCAGATGAACATCAGCTGACCAGCAGGGGTGAGGCACAGGAAAGAATTACAAACAGGTAGGAAGCACTCAAAGAAGAGAAAAAAAAAAAAATAAAAAAAATACAGACAGGATTTAACTAATTATACAACATGAAAACAGCAGGTTAGCATACCAATAGCAAAGGGACTTTAAATGTATATGCAGGTGAGGAGATTAAACTCAAAGCAGGAAATTCAGATGCATAGAACAACTGGACGGTCATACCTGTGAATGAGACAGATGGATTGTCAGAATCAGAGATGAATGGGGACCATGGAGAGTTAGGCCATAGAATTACATTTCATTTCTGGTATATTTCTGACACTTATGAGGCACTTATCCAGAGGCACGCACACAGACCACGGTCATAGACCTAGTGCAGTACTTATATACATGTCTCATTGACCCAGATGAACATCAGCTGACCAGCAGGGGTGAGGCACAGGAAAGAATTACAAACAGGTAGGAAGCACTCAAAGAAGAGAAAAAAAAAAAAATAAAAAAAATACAGACAGGATTTAACTAATTATACAACATGAAAACAGCAGGTTAGCATACCAATAGCAAAGGGACTTTAAATGTATATGCAGGTGAGGAGATTAAACTCAAAGCAGGAAATTCAGATGCATAGAACAACTGGACGGTCATACCTGTGAATGAGACAGATGGATTGTCAGAATCAGAGATGAATGGGGACCATGGAGAGTTAGGCCATAGAATTACATTTCATTTCTGGTATATTTCTGACACTTATGAGGCACTTATCCAGAGGCACGCACACAGACCACGGTCATAGACCTAGTGCAGTACTTATATACATGTCTCATTGACCCAGATGAACATCAGCTGACCAGCAGGGGTGAGGCACAGGAAAGAATTACAAACAGGTAGGAAGCACTCAAAGAAGAGAAAAAAAAAAAAATAAAAAAAATACAGACAGGATTTAACTAATTATACAACATGAAAACAGCAGGTTAGCATACCAATAGCAAAGGGACTTTAAATGTATATGCAGGTGAGGAGATTAAACTCAAAGCAGGAAATTCAGATGCATAGAACAACTGGACGGTCATACCTGTGAATGAGACAGATGGATTGTCAGAATCAGAGATGAATGGGGACCATGGAGAGTTAGGCCATAGAATTACATTTCATTTCTGGTATATTTCTGACACTTATGAGGCACTTATCCAGAGGCACGCACACAGACCACGGTCATAGACCTAGTGCAGTACTTATATACATGTCTCATTGACCCAGATGAACATCAGCTGACCAGCAGGGGTGAGGCACAGGAAAGAATTACAAACAGGTAGGAAGCACTCAAAGAAGAGAAAAAAAAAAAAATAAAAAAAATACAGACAGGATTTAACTAATTATACAACATGAAAACAGCAGGTTAGCATACCAATAGCAAAGGGACTTTAAATGTATATGCAGGTGAGGAGATTAAACTCAAAGCAGGAAATTCAGATGCATAGAACAACTGGACGGTCATACCTGTGAATGAGACAGATGGATTGTCAGAATCAGAGATGAATGGGGACCATGGAGAGTTAGGCCATAGAATTACATTTCATTTCTGGTATATTTCTGACACTTATGAGGCACTTATCCAGAGGCACGCACACAGACCACGGTCATAGACCTAGTGCAGTACTTATATACATGTCTCATTGACCCAGATGAACATCAGCTGACCAGCAGGGGTGAGGCACAGGAAAGAATTACAAACAGGTAGGAAGCACTCAAAGAAGAGAAAAAAAAAAAAATAAAAAAAATACAGACAGGATTTAACTAATTATACAACATGAAAACAGCAGGTTAGCATACCAATAGCAAAGGGACTTTAAATGTATATGCAGGTGAGGAGATTAAACTCAAAGCAGGAAATTCAGATGCATAGAACAACTGGACGGTCATACCTGTGAATGAGACAGATGGATTGTCAGAATCAGAGATGAATGGGGACCATGGAGAGTTAGGCCATAGAATTACATTTCATTTCTGGTATATTTCTGACACTTATGAGGCACTTATCCAGAGGCACGCACACAGACCACGGTCATAGACCTAGTGCAGTACTTATATACATGTCTCATTGACCCAGATGAACATCAGCTGACCAGCAGGGGTGAGGCACAGGAAAGAATTACAAACAGGTAGGAAGCACTCAAAGAAGAGAAAAAAAAAAAAATAAAAAAAATACAGACAGGATTTAACTAATTATACAACATGAAAACAGCAGGTTAGCATACCAATAGCAAAGGGACTTTAAATGTATATGCAGGTGAGGAGATTAAACTCAAAGCAGGAAATTCAGATGCATAGAACAACTGGACGGTCATACCTGTGAATGAGACAGATGGATTGTCAGAATCAGAGATGAATGGGGACCATGGAGAGTTAGGCCATAGAATTACATTTCATTTCTGGTATATTTCTGACACTTATGAGGCACTTATCCAGAGGCACGCACACAGACCACGGTCATAGACCTAGTGCAGTACTTATATACATGTCTCATTGACCCAGATGAACATCAGCTGACCAGCAGGGGTGAGGCACAGGAAAGAATTACAAACAGGTAGGAAGCACTCAAAGAAGAGAAAAAAAAAAAAATAAAAAAAATACAGACAGGATTTAACTAATTATACAACATGAAAACAGCAGGTTAGCATACCAATAGCAAAGGGACTTTAAATGTATATGCAGGTGAGGAGATTAAACTCAAAGCAGGAAATTCAGATGCATAGAACAACTGGACGGTCATACCTGTGAATGAGACAGATGGATTGTCAGAATCAGAGATGAATGGGGACCATGGAGAGTTAGGCCATAGAATTACATTTCATTTCTGGTATATTTCTGACACTTATGAGGCACTTATCCAGAGGCACGCACACAGACCACGGTCATAGACCTAGTGCAGTACTTATATACATGTCTCATTGACCCAGATGAACATCAGCTGACCAGCAGGGGTGAGGCACAGGAAAGAATTACAAACAGGTAGGAAGCACTCAAAGAAGAGAAAAAAAAAAAAATAAAAAAAATACAGACAGGATTTAACTAATTATACAACATGAAAACAGCAGGTTAGCATACCAATAGCAAAGGGACTTTAAATGTATATGCAGGTGAGGAGATTAAACTCAAAGCAGGAAATTCAGATGCATAGAACAACTGGACGGTCATACCTGTGAATGAGACAGATGGATTGTCAGAATCAGAGATGAATGGGGACCATGGAGAGTTAGGCCATAGAATTACATTTCATTTCTGGTATATTTCTGACACTTATGAGGCACTTATCCAGAGGCACGCACACAGACCACGGTCATAGACCTAGTGCAGTACTTATATACATGTCTCATTGACCCAGATGAACATCAGCTGACCAGCAGGGGTGAGGCACAGGAAAGAATTACAAACAGGTAGGAAGCACTCAAAGAAGAGAAAAAAAAAAAAATAAAAAAAATACAGACAGGATTTAACTAATTATACAACATGAAAACAGCAGGTTAGCATACCAATAGCAAAGGGACTTTAAATGTATATGCAGGTGAGGAGATTAAACTCAAAGCAGGAAATTCAGATGCATAGAACAACTGGACGGTCATACCTGTGAATGAGACAGATGGATTGTCAGAATCAGAGATGAATGGGGACCATGGAGAGTTAGGCCATAGAATTACATTTCATTTCTGGTATATTTCTGACACTTATGAGGCACTTATCCAGAGGCACGCACACAGACCACGGTCATAGACCTAGTGCAGTACTTATATACATGTCTCATTGACCCAGATGAACATCAGCTGACCAGCAGGGGTGAGGCACAGGAAAGAATTACAAACAGGTAGGAAGCACTCAAAGAAGAGAAAAAAAAAAAAATAAAAAAAATACAGACAGGATTTAACTAATTATACAACATGAAAACAGCAGGTTAGCATACCAATAGCAAAGGGACTTTAAATGTATATGCAGGTGAGGAGATTAAACTCAAAGCAGGAAATTCAGATGCATAGAACAACTGGACGGTCATACCTGTGAATGAGACAGATGGATTGTCAGAATCAGAGATGAATGGGGACCATGGAGAGTTAGGCCATAGAATTACATTTCATTTCTGGTATATTTCTGACACTTATGAGGCACTTATCCAGAGGCACGCACACAGACCACGGTCATAGACCTAGTGCAGTACTTATATACATGTCTCATTGACCCAGATGAACATCAGCTGACCAGCAGGGGTGAGGCACAGGAAAGAATTACAAACAGGTAGGAAGCACTCAAAGAAGAGAAAAAAAAAAAAATAAAAAAAATACAGACAGGATTTAACTAATTATACAACATGAAAACAGCAGGTTAGCATACCAATAGCAAAGGGACTTTAAATGTATATGCAGGTGAGGAGATTAAACTCAAAGCAGGAAATTCAGATGCATAGAACAACTGGACGGTCATACCTGTGAATGAGACAGATGGATTGTCAGAATCAGAGATGAATGGGGACCATGGAGAGTTAGGCCATAGAATTACATTTCATTTCTGGTATATTTCTGACACTTATGAGGCACTTATCCAGAGGCACGCACACAGACCACGGTCATAGACCTAGTGCAGTACTTATATACATGTCTCATTGACCCAGATGAACATCAGCTGACCAGCAGGGGTGAGGCACAGGAAAGAATTACAAACAGGTAGGAAGCACTCAAAGAAGAGAAAAAAAAAAAAATAAAAAAAATACAGACAGGATTTAACTAATTATACAACATGAAAACAGCAGGTTAGCATACCAATAGCAAAGGGACTTTAAATGTATATGCAGGTGAGGAGATTAAACTCAAAGCAGGAAATTCAGATGCATAGAACAACTGGACGGTCATACCTGTGAATGAGACAGATGGATTGTCAGAATCAGAGATGAATGGGGACCATGGAGAGTTAGGCCATAGAATTACATTTCATTTCTGGTATATTTCTGACACTTATGAGGCACTTATCCAGAGGCACGCACACAGACCACGGTCATAGACCTAGTGCAGTACTTATATACATGTCTCATTGACCCAGATGAACATCAGCTGACCAGCAGGGGTGAGGCACAGGAAAGAATTACAAACAGGTAGGAAGCACTCAAAGAAGAGAAAAAAAAAAAAATAAAAAAAATACAGACAGGATTTAACTAATTATACAACATGAAAACAGCAGGTTAGCATACCAATAGCAAAGGGACTTTAAATGTATATGCAGGTGAGGAGATTAAACTCAAAGCAGGAAATTCAGATGCATAGAACAACTGGACGGTCATACCTGTGAATGAGACAGATGGATTGTCAGAATCAGAGATGAATGGGGACCATGGAGAGTTAGGCCATAGAATTACATTTCATTTCTGGTATATTTCTGACACTTATGAGGCACTTATCCAGAGGCACGCACACAGACCACGGTCATAGACCTAGTGCAGTACTTATATACATGTCTCATTGACCCAGATGAACATCAGCTGACCAGCAGGGGTGAGGCACAGGAAAGAATTACAAACAGGTAGGAAGCACTCAAAGAAGAGAAAAAAAAAAAAATAAAAAAAATACAGACAGGATTTAACTAATTATACAACATGAAAACAGCAGGTTAGCATACCAATAGCAAAGGGACTTTAAATGTATATGCAGGTGAGGAGATTAAACTCAAAGCAGGAAATTCAGATGCATAGAACAACTGGACGGTCATACCTGTGAATGAGACAGATGGATTGTCAGAATCAGAGATGAATGGGGACCATGGAGAGTTAGGCCATAGAATTACATTTCATTTCTGGTATATTTCTGACACTTATGAGGCACTTATCCAGAGGCACGCACACAGACCACGGTCATAGACCTAGTGCAGTACTTATATACATGTCTCATTGACCCAGATGAACATCAGCTGACCAGCAGGGGTGAGGCACAGGAAAGAATTACAAACAGGTAGGAAGCACTCAAAGAAGAGAAAAAAAAAAAAATAAAAAAAATACAGACAGGATTTAACTAATTATACAACATGAAAACAGCAGGTTAGCATACCAATAGCAAAGGGACTTTAAATGTATATGCAGGTGAGGAGATTAAACTCAAAGCAGGAAATTCAGATGCATAGAACAACTGGACGGTCATACCTGTGAATGAGACAGATGGATTGTCAGAATCAGAGATGAATGGGGACCATGGAGAGTTAGGCCATAGAATTACATTTCATTTCTGGTATATTTCTGACACTTATGAGGCACTTATCCAGAGGCACGCACACAGACCACGGTCATAGACCTAGTGCAGTACTTATATACATGTCTCATTGACCCAGATGAACATCAGCTGACCAGCAGGGGTGAGGCACAGGAAAGAATTACAAACAGGTAGGAAGCACTCAAAGAAGAGAGAAAAAAAAAAAATAAAAAAAATACAGACAGGATTTAACTAATTATACAACATGAAAACAGCAGGTTAGCATACCAATAGCAAAGGGACTTTAAATGTATATGCAGGTGAGGAGATTAAACTCAAAGCAGGAAATTCAGATGCATAGAACAACTGGACGGTCATACCTGTGAATGAGACAGATGGATTGTCAGAATCAGAGATGAATGGGGACCATGGAGAGTTAGGCCATAGAATTACATTTCATTTCTGGTATATTTCTGACACTTATGAGGCACTTATCCAGAGGCACGCACACAGACCACGGTCATAGACCTAGTGCAGTACTTATATACATGTCTCATTGACCCAGATGAACATCAGCTGACCAGCAGGGGTGAGGCACAGGAAAGAATTACAAACAGGTAGGAAGCACTCAAAGAAGAGAAAAAAAAAAAAATAAAAAAAATACAGACAGGATTTAACTAATTATACAACATGAAAACAGCAGGTTAGCATACCAATAGCAAAGGGACTTTAAATGTATATGCAGGTGAGGAGATTAAACTCAAAGCAGGAAATTCAGATGCATAGAACAACTGGACGGTCATACCTGTGAATGAGACAGATGGATTGTCAGAATCAGAGATGAATGGGGACCATGGAGAGTTAGGCCATAGAATTACATTTCATTTCTGGTATATTTCTGACACTTATGAGGCACTTATCCAGAGGCACGCACACAGACCACGGTCATAGACCTAGTGCAGTACTTATATACATGTCTCATTGACCCAGATGAACATCAGCTGACCAGCAGGGGTGAGGCACAGGAAAGAATTACAAACAGGTAGGAAGCACTCAAAGAAGAGAAAAAAAAAAAAATAAAAAAAATACAGACAGGATTTAACTAATTATACAACATGAAAACAGCAGGTTAGCATACCAATAGCAAAGGGACTTTAAATGTATATGCAGGTGAGGAGATTAAACTCAAAGCAGGAAATTCAGATGCATAGAACAACTGGACGGTCATACCTGTGAATGAGACAGATGGATTGTCAGAATCAGAGATGAATGGGGACCATGGAGAGTTAGGCCATAGAATTACATTTCATTTCTGGTATATTTCTGACACTTATGAGGCACTTATCCAGAGGCACGCACACAGACCACGGTCATAGACCTAGTGCAGTACTTATATACATGTCTCATTGACCCAGATGAACATCAGCTGACCAGCAGGGGTGAGGCACAGGAAAGAATTACAAACAGGTAGGAAGCACTCAAAGAAGAGAAAAAAAAAAAAATAAAAAAAATACAGACAGGATTTAACTAATTATACAACATGAAAACAGCAGGTTAGCATACCAATAGCAAAGGGACTTTAAATGTATATGCAGGTGAGGAGATTAAACTCAAAGCAGGAAATTCAGATGCATAGAACAACTGGACGGTCATACCTGTGAATGAGACAGATGGATTGTCAGAATCAGAGATGAATGGGGACCATGGAGAGTTAGGCCATAGAATTACATTTCATTTCTGGTATATTTCTGACACTTATGAGGCACTTATCCAGAGGCACGCACACAGACCACGGTCATAGACCTAGTGCAGTACTTATATACATGTCTCATTGACCCAGATGAACATCAGCTGACCAGCAGGGGTGAGGCACAGGAAAGAATTACAAACAGGTAGGAAGCACTCAAAGAAGAGAAAAAAAAAAAAATAAAAAAAATACAGACAGGATTTAACTAATTATACAACATGAAAACAGCAGGTTAGCATACCAATAGCAAAGGGACTTTAAATGTATATGCAGGTGAGGAGATTAAACTCAAAGCAGGAAATTCAGATGCATAGAACAACTGGACGGTCATACCTGTGAATGAGACAGATGGATTGTCAGAATCAGAGATGAATGGGGACCATGGAGAGTTAGGCCATAGAATTACATTTCATTTCTGGTATATTTCTGACACTTATGAGGCACTTATCCAGAGGCACGCACACAGACCACGGTCATAGACCTAGTGCAGTACTTATATACATGTCTCATTGACCCAGATGAACATCAGCTGACCAGCAGGGGTGAGGCACAGGAAAGAATTACAAACAGGTAGGAAGCACTCAAAGAAGAGAAAAAAAAAAAAATAAAAAAAATACAGACAGGATTTAACTAATTATACAACATGAAAACAGCAGGTTAGCATACCAATAGCAAAGGGACTTTAAATGTATATGCAGGTGAGGAGATTAAACTCAAAGCAGGAAATTCAGATGCATAGAACAACTGGACGGTCATACCTGTGAATGAGACAGATGGATTGTCAGAATCAGAGATGAATGGGGACCATGGAGAGTTAGGCCATAGAATTACATTTCATTTCTGGTATATTTCTGACACTTATGAGGCACTTATCCAGAGGCACGCACACAGACCACGGTCATAGACCTAGTGCAGTACTTATATACATGTCTCATTGACCCAGATGAACATCAGCTGACCAGCAGGGGTGAGGCACAGGAAAGAATTACAAACAGGTAGGAAGCACTCAAAGAAGAGAAAAAAAAAAAAATAAAAAAAATACAGACAGGATTTAACTAATTATACAACATGAAAACAGCAGGTTAGCATACCAATAGCAAAGGGACTTTAAATGTATATGCAGGTGAGGAGATTAAACTCAAAGCAGGAAATTCAGATGCATAGAACAACTGGACGGTCATACCTGTGAATGAGACAGATGGATTGTCAGAATCAGAGATGAATGGGGACCATGGAGAGTTAGGCCATAGAATTACATTTCATTTCTGGTATATTTCTGACACTTATGAGGCACTTATCCAGAGGCACGCACACAGACCACGGTCATAGACCTAGTGCAGTACTTATATACATGTCTCATTGACCCAGATGAACATCAGCTGACCAGCAGGGGTGAGGCACAGGAAAGAATTACAAACAGGTAGGAAGCACTCAAAGAAGAGAAAAAAAAAAAAATAAAAAAAATACAGACAGGATTTAACTAATTATACAACATGAAAACAGCAGGTTAGCATACCAATAGCAAAGGGACTTTAAATGTATATGCAGGTGAGGAGATTAAACTCAAAGCAGGAAATTCAGATGCATAGAACAACTGGACGGTCATACCTGTGAATGAGACAGATGGATTGTCAGAATCAGAGATGAATGGGGACCATGGAGAGTTAGGCCATAGAATTACATTTCATTTCTGGTATATTTCTGACACTTATGAGGCACTTATCCAGAGGCACGCACACAGACCACGGTCATAGACCTAGTGCAGTACTTATATACATGTCTCATTGACCCAGATGAACATCAGCTGACCAGCAGGGGTGAGGCACAGGAAAGAATTACAAACAGGTAGGAAGCACTCAAAGAAGAGAAAAAAAAAAAAATAAAAAAAATACAGACAGGATTTAACTAATTATACAACATGAAAACAGCAGGTTAGCATACCAATAGCAAAGGGACTTTAAATGTATATGCAGGTGAGGAGATTAAACTCAAAGCAGGAAATTCAGATGCATAGAACAACTGGACGGTCATACCTGTGAATGAGACAGATGGATTGTCAGAATCAGAGATGAATGGGGACCATGGAGAGTTAGGCCATAGAATTACATTTCATTTCTGGTATATTTCTGACACTTATGAGGCACTTATCCAGAGGCACGCACACAGACCACGGTCATAGACCTAGTGCAGTACTTATATACATGTCTCATTGACCCAGATGAACATCAGCTGACCAGCAGGGGTGAGGCACAGGAAAGAATTACAAACAGGTAGGAAGCACTCAAAGAAGAGAAAAAAAAAAAAATAAAAAAAATACAGACAGGATTTAACTAATTATACAACATGAAAACAGCAGGTTAGCATACCAATAGCAAAGGGACTTTAAATGTATATGCAGGTGAGGAGATTAAACTCAAAGCAGGAAATTCAGATGCATAGAACAACTGGACGGTCATACCTGTGAATGAGACAGATGGATTGTCAGAATCAGAGATGAATGGGGACCATGGAGAGTTAGGCCATAGAATTACATTTCATTTCTGGTATATTTCTGACACTTATGAGGCACTTATCCAGAGGCACGCACACAGACCACGGTCATAGACCTAGTGCAGTACTTATATACATGTCTCATTGACCCAGATGAACATCAGCTGACCAGCAGGGGTGAGGCACAGGAAAGAATTACAAACAGGTAGGAAGCACTCAAAGAAGAGAAAAAAAAAAAAATAAAAAAAATACAGACAGGATTTAACTAATTATACAACATGAAAACAGCAGGTTAGCATACCAATAGCAAAGGGACTTTAAATGTATATGCAGGTGAGGAGATTAAACTCAAAGCAGGAAATTCAGATGCATAGAACAACTGGACGGTCATACCTGTGAATGAGACAGATGGATTGTCAGAATCAGAGATGAATGGGGACCATGGAGAGTTAGGCCATAGAATTACATTTCATTTCTGGTATATTTCTGACACTTATGAGGCACTTATCCAGAGGCACGCACACAGACCACGGTCATAGACCTAGTGCAGTACTTATATACATGTCTCATTGACCCAGATGAACATCAGCTGACCAGCAGGGGTGAGGCACAGGAAAGAATTACAAACAGGTAGGAAGCACTCAAAGAAGAGAAAAAAAAAAAAATAAAAAAAATACAGACAGGATTTAACTAATTATACAACATGAAAACAGCAGGTTAGCATACCAATAGCAAAGGGACTTTAAATGTATATGCAGGTGAGGAGATTAAACTCAAAGCAGGAAATTCAGATGCATAGAACAACTGGACGGTCATACCTGTGAATGAGACAGATGGATTGTCAGAATCAGAGATGAATGGGGACCATGGAGAGTTAGGCCATAGAATTACATTTCATTTCTGGTATATTTCTGACACTTATGAGGCACTTATCCAGAGGCACGCACACAGACCACGGTCATAGACCTAGTGCAGTACTTATATACATGTCTCATTGACCCAGATGAACATCAGCTGACCAGCAGGGGTGAGGCACAGGAAAGAATTACAAACAGGTAGGAAGCACTCAAAGAAGAGAAAAAAAAAAAAATAAAAAAAATACAGACAGGATTTAACTAATTATACAACATGAAAACAGCAGGTTAGCATACCAATAGCAAAGGGACTTTAAATGTATATGCAGGTGAGGAGATTAAACTCAAAGCAGGAAATTCAGATGCATAGAACAACTGGACGGTCATACCTGTGAATGAGACAGATGGATTGTCAGAATCAGAGATGAATGGGGACCATGGAGAGTTAGGCCATAGAATTACATTTCATTTCTGGTATATTTCTGACACTTATGAGGCACTTATCCAGAGGCACGCACACAGACCACGGTCATAGACCTAGTGCAGTACTTATATACATGTCTCATTGACCCAGATGAACATCAGCTGACCAGCAGGGGTGAGGCACAGGAAAGAATTACAAACAGGTAGGAAGCACTCAAAGAAGAGAAAAAAAAAAAAATAAAAAAAATACAGACAGGATTTAACTAATTATACAACATGAAAACAGCAGGTTAGCATACCAATAGCAAAGGGACTTTAAATGTATATGCAGGTGAGGAGATTAAACTCAAAGCAGGAAATTCAGATGCATAGAACAACTGGACGGTCATACCTGTGAATGAGACAGATGGATTGTCAGAATCAGAGATGAATGGGGACCATGGAGAGTTAGGCCATAGAATTACATTTCATTTCTGGTATATTTCTGACACTTATGAGGCACTTATCCAGAGGCACGCACACAGACCACGGTCATAGACCTAGTGCAGTACTTATATACATGTCTCATTGACCCAGATGAACATCAGCTGACCAGCAGGGGTGAGGCACAGGAAAGAATTACAAACAGGTAGGAAGCACTCAAAGAAGAGAAAAAAAAAAAAATAAAAAAAATACAGACAGGATTTAACTAATTATACAACATGAAAACAGCAGGTTAGCATACCAATAGCAAAGGGACTTTAAATGTATATGCAGGTGAGGAGATTAAACTCAAAGCAGGAAATTCAGATGCATAGAACAACTGGACGGTCATACCTGTGAATGAGACAGATGGATTGTCAGAATCAGAGATGAATGGGGACCATGGAGAGTTAGGCCATAGAATTACATTTCATTTCTGGTATATTTCTGACACTTATGAGGCACTTATCCAGAGGCACGCACACAGACCACGGTCATAGACCTAGTGCAGTACTTATATACATGTCTCATTGACCCAGATGAACATCAGCTGACCAGCAGGGGTGAGGCACAGGAAAGAATTACAAACAGGTAGGAAGCACTCAAAGAAGAGAAAAAAAAAAAAATAAAAAAAATACAGACAGGATTTAACTAATTATACAACATGAAAACAGCAGGTTAGCATACCAATAGCAAAGGGACTTTAAATGTATATGCAGGTGAGGAGATTAAACTCAAAGCAGGAAATTCAGATGCATAGAACAACTGGACGGTCATACCTGTGAATGAGACAGATGGATTGTCAGAATCAGAGATGAATGGGGACCATGGAGAGTTAGGCCATAGAATTACATTTCATTTCTGGTATATTTCTGACACTTATGAGGCACTTATCCAGAGGCACGCACACAGACCACGGTCATAGACCTAGTGCAGTACTTATATACATGTCTCATTGACCCAGATGAACATCAGCTGACCAGCAGGGGTGAGGCACAGGAAAGAATTACAAACAGGTAGGAAGCACTCAAAGAAGAGAAAAAAAAAAAAATAAAAAAAATACAGACAGGATTTAACTAATTATACAACATGAAAACAGCAGGTTAGCATACCAATAGCAAAGGGACTTTAAATGTATATGCAGGTGAGGAGATTAAACTCAAAGCAGGAAATTCAGATGCATAGAACAACTGGACGGTCATACCTGTGAATGAGACAGATGGATTGTCAGAATCAGAGATGAATGGGGACCATGGAGAGTTAGGCCATAGAATTACATTTCATTTCTGGTATATTTCTGACACTTATGAGGCACTTATCCAGAGGCACGCACACAGACCACGGTCATAGACCTAGTGCAGTACTTATATACATGTCTCATTGACCCAGATGAACATCAGCTGACCAGCAGGGGTGAGGCACAGGAAAGAATTACAAACAGGTAGGAAGCACTCAAAGAAGAGAAAAAAAAAAAAATAAAAAAAATACAGACAGGATTTAACTAATTATACAACATGAAAACAGCAGGTTAGCATACCAATAGCAAAGGGACTTTAAATGTATATGCAGGTGAGGAGATTAAACTCAAAGCAGGAAATTCAGATGCATAGAACAACTGGACGGTCATACCTGTGAATGAGACAGATGGATTGTCAGAATCAGAGATGAATGGGGACCATGGAGAGTTAGGCCATAGAATTACATTTCATTTCTGGTATATTTCTGACACTTATGAGGCACTTATCCAGAGGCACGCACACAGACCACGGTCATAGACCTAGTGCAGTACTTATATACATGTCTCATTGACCCAGATGAACATCAGCTGACCAGCAGGGGTGAGGCACAGGAAAGAATTACAAACAGGTAGGAAGCACTCAAAGAAGAGAAAAAAAAAAAAATAAAAAAAATACAGACAGGATTTAACTAATTATACAACATGAAAACAGCAGGTTAGCATACCAATAGCAAAGGGACTTTAAATGTATATGCAGGTGAGGAGATTAAACTCAAAGCAGGAAATTCAGATGCATAGAACAACTGGACGGTCATACCTGTGAATGAGACAGATGGATTGTCAGAATCAGAGATGAATGGGGACCATGGAGAGTTAGGCCATAGAATTACATTTCATTTCTGGTATATTTCTGACACTTATGAGGCACTTATCCAGAGGCACGCACACAGACCACGGTCATAGACCTAGTGCAGTACTTATATACATGTCTCATTGACCCAGATGAACATCAGCTGACCAGCAGGGGTGAGGCACAGGAAAGAATTACAAACAGGTAGGAAGCACTCAAAGAAGAGAAAAAAAAAAAAATAAAAAAAATACAGACAGGATTTAACTAATTATACAACATGAAAACAGCAGGTTAGCATACCAATAGCAAAGGGACTTTAAATGTATATGCAGGTGAGGAGATTAAACTCAAAGCAGGAAATTCAGATGCATAGAACAACTGGACGGTCATACCTGTGAATGAGACAGATGGATTGTCAGAATCAGAGATGAATGGGGACCATGGAGAGTTAGGCCATAGAATTACATTTCATTTCTGGTATATTTCTGACACTTATGAGGCACTTATCCAGAGGCACGCACACAGACCACGGTCATAGACCTAGTGCAGTACTTATATACATGTCTCATTGACCCAGATGAACATCAGCTGACCAGCAGGGGTGAGGCACAGGAAAGAATTACAAACAGGTAGGAAGCACTCAAAGAAGAGAAAAAAAAAAAAATAAAAAAAATACAGACAGGATTTAACTAATTATACAACATGAAAACAGCAGGTTAGCATACCAATAGCAAAGGGACTTTAAATGTATATGCAGGTGAGGAGATTAAACTCAAAGCAGGAAATTCAGATGCATAGAACAACTGGACGGTCATACCTGTGAATGAGACAGATGGATTGTCAGAATCAGAGATGAATGGGGACCATGGAGAGTTAGGCCATAGAATTACATTTCATTTCTGGTATATTTCTGACACTTATGAGGCACTTATCCAGAGGCACGCACACAGACCACGGTCATAGACCTAGTGCAGTACTTATATACATGTCTCATTGACCCAGATGAACATCAGCTGACCAGCAGGGGTGAGGCACAGGAAAGAATTACAAACAGGTAGGAAGCACTCAAAGAAGAGAAAAAAAAAAAAATAAAAAAAATACAGACAGGATTTAACTAATTATACAACATGAAAACAGCAGGTTAGCATACCAATAGCAAAGGGACTTTAAATGTATATGCAGGTGAGGAGATTAAACTCAAAGCAGGAAATTCAGATGCATAGAACAACTGGACGGTCATACCTGTGAATGAGACAGATGGATTGTCAGAATCAGAGATGAATGGGGACCATGGAGAGTTAGGCCATAGAATTACATTTCATTTCTGGTATATTTCTGACACTTATGAGGCACTTATCCAGAGGCACGCACACAGACCACGGTCATAGACCTAGTGCAGTACTTATATACATGTCTCATTGACCCAGATGAACATCAGCTGACCAGCAGGGGTGAGGCACAGGAAAGAATTACAAACAGGTAGGAAGCACTCAAAGAAGAGAAAAAAAAAAAAATAAAAAAAATACAGACAGGATTTAACTAATTATACAACATGAAAACAGCAGGTTAGCATACCAATAGCAAAGGGACTTTAAATGTATATGCAGGTGAGGAGATTAAACTCAAAGCAGGAAATTCAGATGCATAGAACAACTGGACGGTCATACCTGTGAATGAGACAGATGGATTGTCAGAATCAGAGATGAATGGGGACCATGGAGAGTTAGGCCATAGAATTACATTTCATTTCTGGTATATTTCTGACACTTATGAGGCACTTATCCAGAGGCACGCACACAGACCACGGTCATAGACCTAGTGCAGTACTTATATACATGTCTCATTGACCCAGATGAACATCAGCTGACCAGCAGGGGTGAGGCACAGGAAAGAATTACAAACAGGTAGGAAGCACTCAAAGAAGAGAAAAAAAAAAAAATAAAAAAAATACAGACAGGATTTAACTAATTATACAACATGAAAACAGCAGGTTAGCATACCAATAGCAAAGGGACTTTAAATGTATATGCAGGTGAGGAGATTAAACTCAAAGCAGGAAATTCAGATGCATAGAACAACTGGACGGTCATACCTGTGAATGAGACAGATGGATTGTCAGAATCAGAGATGAATGGGGACCATGGAGAGTTAGGCCATAGAATTACATTTCATTTCTGGTATATTTCTGACACTTATGAGGCACTTATCCAGAGGCACGCACACAGACCACGGTCATAGACCTAGTGCAGTACTTATATACATGTCTCATTGACCCAGATGAACATCAGCTGACCAGCAGGGGTGAGGCACAGGAAAGAATTACAAACAGGTAGGAAGCACTCAAAGAAGAGAAAAAAAAAAAAATAAAAAAAATACAGACAGGATTTAACTAATTATACAACATGAAAACAGCAGGTTAGCATACCAATAGCAAAGGGACTTTAAATGTATATGCAGGTGAGGAGATTAAACTCAAAGCAGGAAATTCAGATGCATAGAACAACTGGACGGTCATACCTGTGAATGAGACAGATGGATTGTCAGAATCAGAGATGAATGGGGACCATGGAGAGTTAGGCCATAGAATTACATTTCATTTCTGGTATATTTCTGACACTTATGAGGCACTTATCCAGAGGCACGCACACAGACCACGGTCATAGACCTAGTGCAGTACTTATATACATGTCTCATTGACCCAGATGAACATCAGCTGACCAGCAGGGGTGAGGCACAGGAAAGAATTACAAACAGGTAGGAAGCACTCAAAGAAGAGAAAAAAAAAAAAATAAAAAAAATACAGACAGGATTTAACTAATTATACAACATGAAAACAGCAGGTTAGCATACCAATAGCAAAGGGACTTTAAATGTATATGCAGGTGAGGAGATTAAACTCAAAGCAGGAAATTCAGATGCATAGAACAACTGGACGGTCATACCTGTGAATGAGACAGATGGATTGTCAGAATCAGAGATGAATGGGGACCATGGAGAGTTAGGCCATAGAATTACATTTCATTTCTGGTATATTTCTGACACTTATGAGGCACTTATCCAGAGGCACGCACACAGACCACGGTCATAGACCTAGTGCAGTACTTATATACATGTCTCATTGACCCAGATGAACATCAGCTGACCAGCAGGGGTGAGGCACAGGAAAGAATTACAAACAGGTAGGAAGCACTCAAAGAAGAGAAAAAAAAAAAAATAAAAAAAATACAGACAGGATTTAACTAATTATACAACATGAAAACAGCAGGTTAGCATACCAATAGCAAAGGGACTTTAAATGTATATGCAGGTGAGGAGATTAAACTCAAAGCAGGAAATTCAGATGCATAGAACAACTGGACGGTCATACCTGTGAATGAGACAGATGGATTGTCAGAATCAGAGATGAATGGGGACCATGGAGAGTTAGGCCATAGAATTACATTTCATTTCTGGTATATTTCTGACACTTATGAGGCACTTATCCAGAGGCACGCACACAGACCACGGTCATAGACCTAGTGCAGTACTTATATACATGTCTCATTGACCCAGATGAACATCAGCTGACCAGCAGGGGTGAGGCACAGGAAAGAATTACAAACAGGTAGGAAGCACTCAAAGAAGAGAAAAAAAAAAAAATAAAAAAAATACAGACAGGATTTAACTAATTATACAACATGAAAACAGCAGGTTAGCATACCAATAGCAAAGGGACTTTAAATGTATATGCAGGTGAGGAGATTAAACTCAAAGCAGGAAATTCAGATGCATAGAACAACTGGACGGTCATACCTGTGAATGAGACAGATGGATTGTCAGAAATCAGAGATGAATGGGGACCATGGAGAGTTAGGCCATAGAATTACATTTCATTTCTGGTATATTTCTGACACTTATGAGGCACTTATCCAGAGGCACGCACACAGACCACGGTCATAGACCTAGTGCAGTACTTATATACATGTCTCATTGACCCAGATGAACATCAGCTGACCAGCAGGGGTGAGGCACAGGAAAGAATTACAAACAGGTAGGAAGCACTCAAAGAAGAGAAAAAAAAAAAAATAAAAAAAATACAGACAGGATTTAACTAATTATACAACATGAAAACAGCAGGTTAGCATACCAATAGCAAAGGGACTTTAAATGTATATGCAGGTGAGGAGATTAAACTCAAAGCAGGAAATTCAGATGCATAGAACAACTGGACGGTCATACCTGTGAATGAGACAGATGGATTGTCAGAATCAGAGATGAATGGGGGACCATGGAGAGTTAGGCCATAGAATTACATTTCATTTCTGGTATATTTCTGACACTTATGAGGCACTTATGCCAGAGGCACGCACACAGACCACGGTCATAGACCTAGTGCAGTACTTATATACATGTCTCATTGACCCAGATGAACATCAGCTGACCAGCAGGGGTGAGGCACAGGAAAGAATTACAAACAGGTAGGAAGCACTCAAAGAAGAGAAAAAAAAAAAAATAAAAAAAATACAGACAGGATTTACTAATTATACAACATGAAAACAGCAGGTTAGCATACCAATAGCAAAGGGACTTTAAATGTATATGCAGGTGAGGAGATTAAACTCAAAGCAGGAAATTCAGATGCATAGAACAACTGGACGGTCATACCTGTGAATGAGACAGATGATTGTCAGAATCAGAGATGAATGGGGACCATGGAGAGTTAGGCCATAGAATTACATTTCATTTCTGGTATATTTTCTGACACTTATGAGGCA
>NW_027443812.1:0-34732 GCF_048569485.1 Anomaloglossus baeobatrachus | reverse complement strand
AAATCCACTAAAAGTTTTGTTTGGTTATCTTGCAATCCCGAGATAATCGTCTCCATGCTCCAAATCCATTTTAAAGCCATTTTTAAGGCATTTCGCGCATACATGAAATGAACACATTTTTCTCCAAAACTATAACAGATGCAAGCTTGTCCTGTTTGGTGGAGATGATATTTAATAAAATAAGTAGAAATCCACTAAAAGTTTTGTTTGGTTATCTTGCAATCCCGAGATAATCGTCTCCATGCTCCAAATCCATTTTAAAGCCATTTTTAAGGCATTTCGCGCATACATGAAATGAACACATTTTTCTCCAAAACTATAACAGATGCAAGCTTGTCCTGTTTGGTGGAGATGATATTTAATAAAATAAGTAGAAATCCACTAAAAGTTTTGTTTGGTTATCTTGCAATCCCGAGATAATCGTCTCCATGCTCCAAATCCATTTTAAAGCCATTTTTAAGGCATTTCGCGCATACATGAAATGAACACATTTTTCTCCAAAACTATAACAGATGCAAGCTTGTCCTGTTTGGTGGAGATGATATTTAATAAAATAAGTAGAAATCCACTAAAAGTTTTGTTTGGTTATATTGCAATCCCGAGATAATCGTCTCCATGCTCCAAATCCATTTTAAAGCCATTTTTAAGGCATTTCGCGCATACATGAAATGAACACATTTTTCTCCAAAACTATAACAGATGCAAGCTTGTCCTGTTTGGTGGAGATAATATTTAATAAAATAAGTAGAAATCTACTAAAAGTTTCGTTTGTTTATATTGCCATCCTGAGATAATCGTCTCCATGCTCCAAATCCATTTTAAAGCCATTTCAAAGGCATTTTGCGCATACATGAAATGAACACATTTTTCTCCAAAACTATAACACATGCAAGCTTGTCCTGTTTGGTGGAGATGATATTTAATAAAATAAGTAGAAATCCACTAAAAGTTTTGTTTGGTTATCTTGCAATCCCGAGATAATCGTCTCCATGCTCCAAATCCATTTTAAAGCCATTTTTAAGGCATTTCGCGCATACATGAAATGAACACATTTTTCTCTAAAACTATAACAGATGCAAGCTTGTCCTGTTTGGTGGAGATGATATTTAATAAAATAAGTAGAAATCCACTAAAAGTTTTGTTTGGTTATCTTGCAATCCCGAGATAATCGTCTCCATGCTCCAAATCCATTTTAAAGCCATTTTTAAGGTATTTCGCGCATACATGAAATGAACACATTTTTCTCCAAAACTATAACAGATGCAAGCTTGTCCTGTTTGGTGGAGATGATATTTAATAAAATAAGTAGAAATCCACTAAAAGTTTTGTTTGGTTATCTTGCAATCCCGAGATAATCGTCTCCATGCTCCAAATCCATTTTAAAGCCATTTTTAAGGCATTTCGCGCATACATGAAATGAACACATTTTTCTCCAAAACTATAACACATGCAAGCTTGTCCTGTTTGGTGGAGATGATATTTAATAAAATAAGTAGAAATCCACTAAAAGTTTTGTTTGGTTATCTTGCAATCCCGAGATAATCGTCTCCATGCTCCAAATCCATTTTAAAGCCATTTTTAAGGCATTTCGCGCATACATGAAATGAACACATTTTTCTCCAAAACTATAACAGATGCAAGCTTGTCCTGTTTGGTGGAGATGATATTTAATAAAATAAGTAGAAATCCACTAAAAGTTTTGTTTGGTTATCTTGCAATCCCGAGATAATCGTCTCCATGCTCCAAATCCATTTTAAAGCCATTTTTAAGGCATTTCGCGCATACATGAAATGAACACATTTTTCTCCAAAACTATAACAGATGCAAGCTTGTCCTGTTTGGTGGAGATGATATTTAATAAAATAAGTAGAAATCCACTAAAAGTTTTGTTTGGTTATCTTGCAATCCCGAGATAATCGTCTCCATGCTCCAAATCCATTTTAAAGCCATTTTTAAGGCATTTCGCGCATACATGAAATGAACACATTTTTCTCCAAAACTATAACAGATGCAAGCTTGTCCTGTTTGGTGGAGATGATATTTAATAAAATAAGTAGAAATCCACTAAAAGTTTTGTTTGGTTATCTTGCAATCCCGAGATAATCGTCTCCATGCTCCAAATCCATTTTAAAGCCATTTTTAAGGCATTTCGCGCATACATGAAATGAACACATTTTTCTCCAAAACTATAACAGATGCAAGCTTGTCCTGTTTGGTGGAGATGATATTTAATAAAATAAGTAGAAATCCACTAAAAGTTTTGTTTGGTTATCTTGCAATCCCGAGATAATCGTCTCCATGCTCCAAATCCATTTTAAAGCCATTTTTAAGGCATTTCGCGCATACATGAAATGAACACATTTTTTCTCCAAAACTATAACAGATGCAAGCTTGTCCTGTTTGGTGGAGATGATATTTAATAAAATAAGTAGAAATCCACTAAAAGTTTTGTTTGGTTATCTTGCAATCCCGAGATAATCGTCTCCATGCTCCAAATCCATTTTAAAGCCATTTTTAAGGCATTTCGCGCATACATGAAATGAACACATTTTTCTCCAAAACTATAACAGATGCAAGCTTGTCCTGTTTGGTGGAGATGATATTTAATAAAATAAGTAGAAATCCACTAAAAGTTTTGTTTGGTTATATTGCAATCCCGAGATAATCGTCTCCATGCTCCAAATCCATTTTAAAGCCATTTTTAAGGCATTTCGCGCATACATGAAATGAACACATTTTTCTCCAAAACTATAACAGATGCAAGCTTGTCCTGTTTGGTGGAGATAATATTTAATAAAATAAGTAGAAATCTACTAAAAGTTTCGTTTGTTTATATTGCCATCCTGAGATAATCGTCTCCATGCTCCAAATCCATTTTAAAGCCATTTCAAAGGCATTTTGCGCATACATGAAATGAACACATTTTTCTCCAAAACTATAACACATGCAAGCTTGTCCTGTTTGGTGGAGATGATATTTAATAAAATAAGTAGAAATCCACTAAAAGTTTTGTTTGGTTATCTTGCAATCCCGAGATAATCGTCTCCATGCTCCAAATCCATTTTAAAGCCATTTTTAAGGCATTTCGCGCATACATGAAATGAACACATTTTTCTCTAAAACTATAACAGATGCAAGCTTGTCCTGTTTGGTGGAGATGATATTTAATAAAATAAGTAGAAATCCACTAAAAGTTTTGTTTGGTTATCTTGCAATCCCGAGATAATCGTCTCCATGCTCCAAATCCATTTTAAAGCCATTTTTAAGGTATTTCGCGCATACATGAAATGAACACATTTTTCTCCAAAACTATAACAGATGCAAGCTTGTCCTGTTTGGTGGAGATGATATTTAATAAAATAAGTAGAAATCCACTAAAAGTTTTGTTTGGTTATCTTGCAATCCCGAGATAATCGTCTCCATGCTCCAAATCCATTTTAAAGCCATTTTTAAGGCATTTCGCGCATACATGAAATGAACACATTTTTCTCCAAAACTATAACACATGCAAGCTTGTCCTGTTTGGTGGAGATGATATTTAATAAAATAAGTAGAAATCCACTAAAAGTTTTGTTTGGTTATCTTGCAATCCCGAGATAATCGTCTCCATGCTCCAAATCCATTTTAAAGCCATTTTTAAGGCATTTCGCGCATACATGAAATGAACACATTTTTCTCCAAAACTATAACAGATGCAAGCTTGTCCTGTTTGGTGGAGATGATATTTAATAAAATAAGTAGAAATCCACTAAAAGTTTTGTTTGGTTATCTTGCAATCCCGAGATAATCGTCTCCATGCTCCAAATCCATTTTAAAGCCATTTTTAAGGCATTTCGCGCATACATGAAATGAACACATTTTTCTCCAAAACTATAACAGATGCAAGCTTGTCCTGTTTGGTGGAGATGATATTTAATAAAATAAGTAGAAATCCACTAAAAGTTTTGTTTGGTTATCTTGCAATCCCGAGATAATCGTCTCCATGCTCCAAATCCATTTTAAAGCCATTTTTAAGGCATTTCGCGCATACATGAAATGAACACATTTTTCTCCAAAACTATAACAGATGCAAGCTTGTCCTGTTTGGTGGAGATGATATTTAATAAAATAAGTAGAAATCCACTAAAAGTTTTGTTTGGTTATCTTGCAATCCCGAGATAATCGTCTCCATGCTCCAAATCCATTTTAAAGCCATTTTTAAGGCATTTCGCGCATACATGAAATGAACACATTTTTCTCCAAAACTATAACAGATGCAAGCTTGTCCTGTTTGGTGGAGATGATATTTAATAAAATAAGTAGAAATCCACTAAAAGTTTTGTTTGGTTATCTTGCAATCCCGAGATAATCGTCTCCATGCTCCAAATCCATTTTAAAGCCATTTTTAAGGCATTTCGCGCATACATGAAATGAACACATTTTTCTCCAAAACTATAACAGATGCAAGCTTGTCCTGTTTGGTGGAGATGATATTTAATAAAATAAGTAGAAATCCACTAAAAGTTTTGTTTGGTTATCTTGCAATCCCGAGATAATCGTCTCCATGCTCCAAATCCATTTTAAAGCCATTTTTAAGGCATTTCGCGCATACATGAAATGAACACATTTTTCTCCAAAACTATAACAGATGCAAGCTTGTCCTGTTTGGTGGAGATGATATTTAATAAAATAAGTAGAAATCCACTAAAAGTTTTGTTTGGTTATATTGCAATCCCGAGATAATCGTCTCCATGCTCCAAATCCATTTTAAAGCCATTTTTAAGGCATTTCGCGCATACATGAAATGAACACATTTTTCTCCAAAACTATAACAGATGCAAGCTTGTCCTGTTTGGTGGAGATAATATTTAATAAAATAAGTAGAAATCTACTAAAAGTTTCGTTTGTTTATATTGCCATCCTGAGATAATCGTCTCCATGCTCCAAATCCATTTTAAAGCCATTTCAAAGGCATTTTGCGCATACATGAAATGAACACATTTTTCTCCAAAACTATAACACATGCAAGCTTGTCCTGTTTGGTGGAGATGATATTTAATAAAATAAGTAGAAATCCACTAAAAGTTTTGTTTGGTTATCTTGCAATCCCGAGATAATCGTCTCCATGCTCCAAATCCATTTTAAAGCCATTTTTAAGGCATTTCGCGCATACATGAAATGAACACATTTTTCTCTAAAACTATAACAGATGCAAGCTTGTCCTGTTTGGTGGAGATGATATTTAATAAAATAAGTAGAAATCCACTAAAAGTTTTGTTTGGTTATCTTGCAATCCCGAGATAATCGTCTCCATGCTCCAAATCCATTTTAAAGCCATTTTTAAGGTATTTCGCGCATACATGAAATGAACACATTTTTCTCCAAAACTATAACAGATGCAAGCTTGTCCTGTTTGGTGGAGATGATATTTAATAAAATAAGTAGAAATCCACTAAAAGTTTTGTTTGGTTATCTTGCAATCCCGAGATAATCGTCTCCATGCTCCAAATCCATTTTAAAGCCATTTTTAAGGCATTTCGCGCATACATGAAATGAACACATTTTTCTCCAAAACTATAACACATGCAAGCTTGTCCTGTTTGGTGGAGATGATATTTAATAAAATAAGTAGAAATCCACTAAAAGTTTTGTTTGGTTATCTTGCAATCCCGAGATAATCGTCTCCATGCTCCAAATCCATTTTAAAGCCATTTTTAAGGCATTTCGCGCATACATGAAATGAACACATTTTTCTCCAAAACTATAACAGATGCAAGCTTGTCCTGTTTGGTGGAGATGATATTTAATAAAATAAGTAGAAATCCACTAAAAGTTTTGTTTGGTTATCTTGCAATCCCGAGATAATCGTCTCCATGCTCCAAATCCATTTTAAAGCCATTTTTAAGGCATTTCGCGCATACATGAAATGAACACATTTTTCTCCAAAACTATAACAGATGCAAGCTTGTCCTGTTTGGTGGAGATGATATTTAATAAAATAAGTAGAAATCCACTAAAAGTTTTGTTTGGTTATCTTGCAATCCCGAGATAATCGTCTCCATGCTCCAAATCCATTTTAAAGCCATTTTTAAGGCATTTCGCGCATACATGAAATGAACACATTTTTCTCCAAAACTATAACAGATGCAAGCTTGTCCTGTTTGGTGGAGATGATATTTAATAAAATAAGTAGAAATCCACTAAAAGTTTTGTTTGGTTATCTTGCAATCCCGAGATAATCGTCTCCATGCTCCAAATCCATTTTAAAGCCATTTTTAAGGCATTTCGCGCATACATGAAATGAACACATTTTTCTCCAAAACTATAACAGATGCAAGCTTGTCCTGTTTGGTGGAGATGATATTTAATAAAATAAGTAGAAATCCACTAAAAGTTTTGTTTGGTTATCTTGCAATCCCGAGATAATCGTCTCCATGCTCCAAATCCATTTTAAAGCCATTTTTAAGGCATTTCGCGCATACATGAAATGAACACATTTTTCTCCAAAACTATAACAGATGCAAGCTTGTCCTGTTTGGTGGAGATGATATTTAATAAAATAAGTAGAAATCCACTAAAAGTTTTGTTTGGTTATCTTGCAATCCCGAGATAATCGTCTCCATGCTCCAAATCCATTTTAAAGCCATTTTTAAGGCATTTCGCGCATACATGAAATGAACACATTTTTCTCCAAAACTATAACAGATGCAAGCTTGTCCTGTTTGGTGGAGATGATATTTAATAAAATAAGTAGAAATCCACTAAAAGTTTTGTTTGGTTATATTGCAATCCCGAGATAATCGTCTCCATGCTCCAAATCCATTTTAAAGCCATTTTTAAGGCATTTCGCGCATACATGAAATGAACACATTTTTCTCCAAAACTATAACAGATGCAAGCTTGTCCTGTTTGGTGGAGATAATATTTAATAAAATAAGTAGAAATCTACTAAAAGTTTCGTTTGTTTATATTGCCATCCTGAGATAATCGTCTCCATGCTCCAAATCCATTTTAAAGCCATTTCAAAGGCATTTTGCGCATACATGAAATGAACACATTTTTCTCCAAAACTATAACACATGCAAGCTTGTCCTGTTTGGTGGAGATGATATTTAATAAAATAAGTAGAAATCCACTAAAAGTTTTGTTTGGTTATCTTGCAATCCCGAGATAATCGTCTCCATGCTCCAAATCCATTTTAAAGCCATTTTTAAGGCATTTCGCGCATACATGAAATGAACACATTTTTCTCTAAAACTATAACAGATGCAAGCTTGTCCTGTTTGGTGGAGATGATATTTAATAAAATAAGTAGAAATCCACTAAAAGTTTTGTTTGGTTATCTTGCAATCCCGAGATAATCGTCTCCATGCTCCAAATCCATTTTAAAGCCATTTTTAAGGTATTTCGCGCATACATGAAATGAACACATTTTTCTCCAAAACTATAACAGATGCAAGCTTGTCCTGTTTGGTGGAGATGATATTTAATAAAATAAGTAGAAATCCACTAAAAGTTTTGTTTGGTTATCTTGCAATCCCGAGATAATCGTCTCCATGCTCCAAATCCATTTTAAAGCCATTTTTAAGGCATTTCGCGCATACATGAAATGAACACATTTTTCTCCAAAACTATAACACATGCAAGCTTGTCCTGTTTGGTGGAGATGATATTTAATAAAATAAGTAGAAATCCACTAAAAGTTTTGTTTGGTTATCTTGCAATCCCGAGATAATCGTCTCCATGCTCCAAATCCATTTTAAAGCCATTTTTAAGGCATTTCGCGCATACATGAAATGAACACATTTTTCTCCAAAACTATAACAGATGCAAGCTTGTTCTGTTTGGTGGAGATGATATTTAATAAAATAAGTAGAAATCCACTAAAAGTTTTGTTTGGTTATCTTGCAATCCCGAGATAATCGTCTCCATGCTCCAAATCCATTTTAAAGCCATTTTTAAGGCATTTCGCGCATACATGAAATGAACACATTTTTCTCCAAAACTATAACAGATGCAAGCTTGTCCTGTTTGGTGGAGATGATATTTAATAAAATAAGTAGAAATCCACTAAAAGTTTTGTTTGGTTATCTTGCAATCCCGAGATAATCGTCTCCATGCTCCAAATCCATTTTAAAGCCATTTTTAAGGCATTTCGCGCATACATGAAATGAACACATTTTTCTCCAAAACTATAACAGATGCAAGCTTGTCCTGTTTGGTGGAGATGATATTTAATAAAATAAGTAGAAATCCACTAAAAGTTTTGTTTGGTTATCTTGCAATCCCGAGATAATCGTCTCCATGCTCCAAATCCATTTTAAAGCCATTTTTAAGGCATTTCGCGCATACATGAAATGAACACATTTTTCTCCAAAACTATAACAGATGCAAGCTTGTCCTGTTTGGTGGAGATGATATTTAATAAAATAAGTAGAAATCCACTAAAAGTTTTGTTTGGTTATCTTGCAATCCCGAGATAATCGTCTCCATGCTCCAAATCCATTTTAAAGCCATTTTTAAGGCATTTCGCGCATACATGAAATGAACACATTTTTCTCCAAAACTATAACAGATGCAAGCTTGTCCTGTTTGGTGGAGATGATATTTAATAAAATAAGTAGAAATCCACTAAAAGTTTTGTTTGGTTATATTGCAATCCCGAGATAATCGTCTCCATGCTCCAAATCCATTTTAAAGCCATTTTTAAGGCATTTCGCGCATACATGAAATGAACACATTTTTCTCCAAAACTATAACAGATGCAAGCTTGTCCTGTTTGGTGGAGATAATATTTAATAAAATAAGTAGAAATCTACTAAAAGTTTCGTTTGTTTATATTGCCATCCTGAGATAATCGTCTCCATGCTCCAAATCCATTTTAAAGCCATTTCAAAGGCATTTTGCGCATACATGAAATGAACACATTTTTCTCCAAAACTATAACACATGCAAGCTTGTCCTGTTTGGTGGAGATGATATTTAATAAAATAAGTAGAAATCCACTAAAAGTTTTGTTTGGTTATCTTGCAATCCCGAGATAATCGTCTCCATGCTCCAAATCCATTTTAAAGCCATTTTTAAGGCATTTCGCGCATACATGAAATGAACACATTTTTCTCTAAAACTATAACAGATGCAAGCTTGTCCTGTTTGGTGGAGATGATATTTAATAAAATAAGTAGAAATCCACTAAAAGTTTTGTTTGGTTATCTTGCAATCCCGAGATAATCGTCTCCATGCTCCAAATCCATTTTAAAGCCATTTTTAAGGTATTTCGCGCATACATGAAATGAACACATTTTTCTCCAAAACTATAACAGATGCAAGCTTGTCCTGTTTGGTGGAGATGATATTTAATAAAATAAGTAGAAATCCACTAAAAGTTTTGTTTGGTTATCTTGCAATCCCGAGATAATCGTCTCCATGCTCCAAATCCATTTTAAAGCCATTTTTAAGGCATTTCGCGCATACATGAAATGAACACATTTTTCTCCAAAACTATAACACATGCAAGCTTGTCCTGTTTGGTGGAGATGATATTTAATAAAATAAGTAGAAATCCACTAAAAGGTTTGTTTGGTTATCTTGCAATCCCGAGATAATCGTCTCCATGCTCCAAATCCATTTTAAAGCCATTTTTAAGGCATTTCGCGCATACATGAAATGAACACATTTTTCTCCAAAACTATAACAGATGCAAGCTTGTCCTGTTTGGTGGAGATGATATTTAATAAAATAAGTAGAAATCCACTAAAAGTTTTGTTTGGTTATCTTGCAATCCCGAGATAATCGTCTCCATGCTCCAAATCCATTTTAAAGCCATTTTTAAGGCATTTCGCGCATACATGAAATGAACACATTTTTCTCCAAAACTATAACAGATGCAAGCTTGTCCTGTTTGGTGGAGATGATATTTAATAAAATAAGTAGAAATCCACTAAAAGTTTTGTTTGGTTATCTTGCAATCCCGAGATAATCGTCTCCATGCTCCAAATCCATTTTAAAGCCATTTTTAAGGCATTTCGCGCATACATGAAATGAACACATTTTTCTCCAAAACTATAACAGATGCAAGCTTGTCCTGTTTGGTGGAGATGATATTTAATAAAATAAGTAGAAATCCACTAAAAGTTTTGTTTGGTTATCTTGCAATCCCGAGATAATCGTCTCCATGCTCCAAATCCATTTTAAAGCCATTTTTAAGGCATTTCGCGCATACATGAAATGAACACATTTTTCTCCAAAACTATAACAGATGCAAGCTTGTCCTGTTTGGTGGAGATGATATTTAATAAAATAAGTAGAAATCCACTAAAAGTTTTGTTTGGTTATCTTGCAATCCCGAGATAATCGTCTCCATGCTCCAAATCCATTTTAAAGCCATTTTTAAGGCATTTCGCGCATACATGAAATGAACACATTTTTCTCCAAAACTATAACAGATGCAAGCTTGTCCTGTTTGGTGGAGATGATATTTAATAAAATAAGTAGAAATCCACTAAAAGTTTTGTTTGGTTATCTTGCAATCCCGAGATAATCGTCTCCATGCTCCAAATCCATTTTAAAGCCATTTTTAAGGCATTTCGCGCATACATGAAATGAACACATTTTTCTCCAAAACTATAACAGATGCAAGCTTGTCCTGTTTGGTGGAGATGATATTTAATAAAATAAGTAGAAATCCACTAAAAGTTTTGTTTGGTTATATTGCAATCCCGAGATAATCGTCTCCATGCTCCAAATCCATTTTAAAGCCATTTTTAAGGCATTTCGCGCATACATGAAATGAACACATTTTTCTCCAAAACTATAACAGATGCAAGCTTGTCCTGTTTGGTGGAGATAATATTTAATAAAATAAGTAGAAATCTACTAAAAGTTTCGTTTGTTTATATTGCCATCCTGAGATAATCGTCTCCATGCTCCAAATCCATTTTAAAGCCATTTCAAAGGCATTTTGCGCATACATGAAATGAACACATTTTTCTCCAAAACTATAACACATGCAAGCTTGTCCTGTTTGGTGGAGATGATATTTAATAAAATAAGTAGAAATCCACTAAAAGTTTTGTTTGGTTATCTTGCAATCCCGAGATAATCGTCTCCATGCTCCAAATCCATTTTAAAGCCATTTTTAAGGCATTTCGCGCATACATGAAATGAACACATTTTTCTCTAAAACTATAACAGATGCAAGCTTGTCCTGTTTGGTGGAGATGATATTTAATAAAATAAGTAGAAATCCACTAAAAGTTTTGTTTGGTTATCTTGCAATCCCGAGATAATCGTCTCCATGCTCCAAATCCATTTTAAAGCCATTTTTAAGGTATTTCACGCATACATGAAATGAACACATTTTTCTCCAAAACTATAACAGATGCAAGCTTGTCCTGTTTGGTGGAGATGATATTTAATAAAATAAGTAGAAATCCACTAAAAGTTTTGTTTGGTTATCTTGCAATCCCGAGATAATCGTCTCCATGCTCCAAATCCATTTTAAAGCCATTTTTAAGGCATTTCGCGCATACATGAAATGAACACATTTTTCTCCAAAACTATAACACATGCAAGCTTGTCCTGTTTGGTGGAGATGATATTTAATAAAATAAGTAGAAATCCACTAAAAGTTTTGTTTGGTTATCTTGCAATCCCGAGATAATCGTCTCCATGCTCCAAATCCATTTTAAAGCCATTTTTAAGGCATTTCGCGCATACATGAAATGAACACATTTTTCTCCAAAACTATAACAGATGCAAGCTTGTCCTGTTTGGTGGAGATGATATTTAATAAAATAAGTAGAAATCCACTAAAAGTTTTGTTTGGTTATCTTGCAATCCCGAGATAATCGTCTCCATGCTCCAAATCCATTTTAAAGCCATTTTTAAGGCATTTCGCGCATACATGAAATGAACACATTTTTCTCCAAAACTATAACAGATGCAAGCTTGTCCTGTTTGGTGGAGATGATATTTAATAAAATAAGTAGAAATCCACTAAAAGTTTTGTTTGGTTATCTTGCAATCCCGAGATAATCGTCTCCATGCTCCAAATCCATTTTAAAGCCATTTTTAAGGCATTTCGCGCATACATGAAATGAACACATTTTTCTCCAAAACTATAACAGATGCAAGCTTGTCCTGTTTGGTGGAGATGATATTTAATAAAATAAGTAGAAATCCACTAAAAGTTTTGTTTGGTTATCTTGCAATCCCGAGATAATCGTCTCCATGCTCCAAATCCATTTTAAAGCCATTTTTAAGGCATTTCGCGCATACATGAAATGAACACATTTTTCTCCAAAACTATAACAGATGCAAGCTTGTCCTGTTTGGTGGAGATGATATTTAATAAAATAAGTAGAAATCCACTAAAAGTTTTGTTTGGTTATCTTGCAATCCCGAGATAATCGTCTCCATGCTCCAAATCCATTTTAAAGCCATTTTTAAGGCATTTCGCGCATACATGAAATGAACACATTTTTCTCCAAAACTATAACAGATGCAAGCTTGTCCTGTTTGGTGGAGATGATATTTAATAAAATAAGTAGAAATCCACTAAAAGTTTTGTTTGGTTATCTTGCAATCCCGAGATAATCGTCTCCATGCTCCAAATCCATTTTAAAGCCATTTTTAAGGCATTTCGCGCATACATGAAATGAACACATTTTTCTCCAAAACTATAACAGATGCAAGCTTGTCCTGTTTGGTGGAGATGATATTTAATAAAATAAGTAGAAATCCACTAAAAGTTTTGTTTGGTTATATTGCAATCCCGAGATAATCGTCTCCATGCTCCAAATCCATTTTAAAGCCATTTTTAAGGCATTTCGCGCATACATGAAATGAACACATTTTTCTCCAAAACTATAACAGATGCAAGCTTGTCCTGTTTGGTGGAGATAATATTTAATAAAATAAGTAGAAATCTACTAAAAGTTTCGTTTGTTTATATTGCCATCCTGAGATAATCGTCTCCATGCTCCAAATCCATTTTAAAGCCATTTCAAAGGCATTTTGCGCATACATGAAATGAACACATTTTTCTCCAAAACTATAACACATGCAAGCTTGTCCTGTTTGGTGGAGATGATATTTAATAAAATAAGTAGAAATCCACTAAAAGTTTTGTTTGGTTATCTTGCAATCCCGAGATAATCGTCTCCATGCTCCAAATCCATTTTAAAGCCATTTTTAAGGCATTTCGCGCATACATGAAATGAACACATTTTTCTCTAAAACTATAACAGATGCAAGCTTGTCCTGTTTGGTGGAGATGATATTTAATAAAATAAGTAGAAATCCACTAAAAGTTTTGTTTGGTTATCTTGCAATCCCGAGATAATCGTCTCCATGCTCCAAATCCATTTTAAAGCCATTTTTAAGGCATTTCGCGCATACATGAAATGAACACATTTTTCTCCAAAACTATAACACATGCAAGCTTGTCCTGTTTGGTGGAGATGATATTTAATAAAATAAGTAGAAATCCACTAAAAGGTTTGTTTGGTTATCTTGCAATCCCGAGATAATCGTCTCCATGCTCCAAATCCATTTTAAAGCCATTTTTAAGGCATTTCGCGCATACATGAAATGAACACATTTTTCTCCAAAACTATAACAGATGCAAGCTTGTCCTGTTTGGTGGAGATGATATTTAATAAAATAAGTAGAAATCCACTAAAAGTTTTGTTTGGTTATCTTGCAATCCCGAGATAATCGTCTCCATGCTCCAAATCCATTTTAAAGCCATTTTTAAGGCATTTCGCGCATACATGAAATGAACACATTTTTCTCCAAAACTATAACAGATGCAAGCTTGTCCTGTTTGGTGGAGATGATATTTAATAAAATAAGTAGAAATCCACTAAAAGTTTTGTTTGGTTATCTTGCAATCCCGAGATAATCGTCTCCATGCTCCAAATCCATTTTAAAGCCATTTTTAAGGCATTTCGCGCATACATGAAATGAACACATTTTTCTCCAAAACTATAACAGATGCAAGCTTGTCCTGTTTGGTGGAGATGATATTTAATAAAATAAGTAGAAATCCACTAAAAGTTTTGTTTGGTTATCTTGCAATCCCGAGATAATCGTCTCCATGCTCCAAATCCATTTTAAAGCCATTTTTAAGGCATTTCGCGCATACATGAAATGAACACATTTTTCTCCAAAACTATAACAGATGCAAGCTTGTCCTGTTTGGTGGAGATGATATTTAATAAAATAAGTAGAAATCCACTAAAAGTTTTGTTTGGTTATCTTGCAATCCCGAGATAATCGTCTCCATGCTCCAAATCCATTTTAAAGCCATTTTTAAGGCATTTCGCGCATACATGAAATGAACACATTTTTCTCCAAAACTATAACAGATGCAAGCTTGTCCTGTTTGGTGGAGATGATATTTAATAAAATAAGTAGAAATCCACTAAAAGTTTTGTTTGGTTATCTTGCAATCCCGAGATAATCGTCTCCATGCTCCAAATCCATTTTAAAGCCATTTTTAAGGCATTTCGCGCATACATGAAATGAACACATTTTTCTCCAAAACTATAACAGATGCAAGCTTGTCCTGTTTGGTGGAGATGATATTTAATAAAATAAGTAGAAATCCACTAAAAGTTTTGTTTGGTTATATTGCAATCCCGAGATAATCGTCTCCATGCTCCAAATCCATTTTAAAGCCATTTTTAAGGCATTTCGCGCATACATGAAATGAACACATTTTTCTCCAAAACTATAACAGATGCAAGCTTGTCCTGTTTGGTGGAGATAATATTTAATAAAATAAGTAGAAATCTACTAAAAGTTTCGTTTGTTTATATTGCCATCCTGAGATAATCGTCTCCATGCTCCAAATCCATTTTAAAGCCATTTCAAAGGCATTTTGCGCATACATGAAATGAACACATTTTTCTCCAAAACTATAACACATGCAAGCTTGTCCTGTTTGGTGGAGATGATATTTAATAAAATAAGTAGAAATCCACTAAAAGTTTTGTTTGGTTATCTTGCAATCCCGAGATAATCGTCTCCATGCTCCAAATCCATTTTAAAGCCATTTTTAAGGCATTTCGCGCATACATGAAATGAACACATTTTTCTCTAAAACTATAACAGATGCAAGCTTGTCCTGTTTGGTGGAGATGATATTTAATAAAATAAGTAGAAATCCACTAAAAGTTTTGTTTGGTTATCTTGCAATCCCGAGATAATCGTCTCCATGCTCCAAATCCATTTTAAAGCCATTTTTAAGGTATTTCACGCATACATGAAATGAACACATTTTTCTCCAAAACTATAACAGATGCAAGCTTGTCCTGTTTGGTGGAGATGATATTTAATAAAATAAGTAGAAATCCACTAAAAGTTTTGTTTGGTTATCTTGCAATCCCGAGATAATCGTCTCCATGCTCCAAATCCATTTTAAAGCCATTTTTAAGGCATTTCGCGCATACATGAAATGAACACATTTTTCTCCAAAACTATAACACATGCAAGCTTGTCCTGTTTGGTGGAGATGATATTTAATAAAATAAGTAGAAATCCACTAAAAGTTTTGTTTGGTTATCTTGCAATCCCGAGATAATCGTCTCCATGCTCCAAATCCATTTTAAAGCCATTTTTAAGGCATTTCGCGCATACATGAAATGAACACATTTTTCTCCAAAACTATAACAGATGCAAGCTTGTCCTGTTTGGTGGAGATGATATTTAATAAAATAAGTAGAAATCCACTAAAAGTTTTGTTTGGTTATCTTGCAATCCCGAGATAATCGTCTCCATGCTCCAAATCCATTTTAAAGCCATTTTTAAGGCATTTCGCGCATACATGAAATGAACACATTTTTCTCCAAAACTATAACAGATGCAAGCTTGTCCTGTTTGGTGGAGATGATATTTAATAAAATAAGTAGAAATCCACTAAAAGTTTTGTTTGGTTATCTTGCAATCCCGAGATAATCGTCTCCATGCTCCAAATCCATTTTAAAGCCATTTTTAAGGCATTTCGCGCATACATGAAATGAACACATTTTTCTCCAAAACTATAACAGATGCAAGCTTGTCCTGTTTGGTGGAGATGATATTTAATAAAATAAGTAGAAATCCACTAAAAGTTTTGTTTGGTTATCTTGCAATCCCGAGATAATCGTCTCCATGCTCCAAATCCATTTTAAAGCCATTTTTAAGGCATTTCGCGCATACATGAAATGAACACATTTTTCTCCAAAACTATAACAGATGCAAGCTTGTCCTGTTTGGTGGAGATGATATTTAATAAAATAAGTAGAAATCCACTAAAAGTTTTGTTTGGTTATCTTGCAATCCCGAGATAATCGTCTCCATGCTCCAAATCCATTTTAAAGCCATTTTTAAGGCATTTCGCGCATACATGAAATGAACACATTTTTCTCCAAAACTATAACAGATGCAAGCTTGTCCTGTTTGGTGGAGATGATATTTAATAAAATAAGTAGAAATCCACTAAAAGTTTTGTTTGGTTATCTTGCAATCCCGAGATAATCGTCTCCATGCTCCAAATCCATTTTAAAGCCATTTTTAAGGCATTTCGCGCATACATGAAATGAACACATTTTTCTCCAAAACTATAACAGATGCAAGCTTGTCCTGTTTGGTGGAGATGATATTTAATAAAATAAGTAGAAATCCACTAAAAGTTTTGTTTGGTTATATTGCAATCCCGAGATAATCGTCTCCATGCTCCAAATCCATTTTAAAGCCATTTTTAAGGCATTTCGCGCATACATGAAATGAACACATTTTTCTCCAAAACTATAACAGATGCAAGCTTGTCCTGTTTGGTGGAGATAATATTTAATAAAATAAGTAGAAATCTACTAAAAGTTTCGTTTGTTTATATTGCCATCCTGAGATAATCGTCTCCATGCTCCAAATCCATTTTAAAGCCATTTCAAAGGCATTTTGCGCATACATGAAATGAACACATTTTTCTCCAAAACTATAACACATGCAAGCTTGTCCTGTTTGGTGGAGATGATATTTAATAAAATAAGTAGAAATCCACTAAAAGTTTTGTTTGGTTATCTTGCAATCCCGAGATAATCGTCTCCATGCTCCAAATCCATTTTAAAGCCATTTTTAAGGCATTTCGCGCATACATGAAATGAACACATTTTTCTCTAAAACTATAACAGATGCAAGCTTGTCCTGTTTGGTGGAGATGATATTTAATAAAATAAGTAGAAATCCACTAAAAGTTTTGTTTGGTTATCTTGCAATCCCGAGATAATCGTCTCCATGCTCCAAATCCATTTTAAAGCCATTTTTAAGGTATTTCGCGCATACATGAAATGAACACATTTTTCTCCAAAACTATAACAGATGCAAGCTTGTCCTGTTTGGTGGAGATGATATTTAATAAAATAAGTAGAAATCCACTAAAAGTTTTGTTTGGTTATCTTGCAATCCCGAGATAATCGTCTCCATGCTCCAAATCCATTTTAAAGCCATTTTTAAGGCATTTCGCGCATACATGAAATGAACACATTTTTCTCCAAAACTATAACACATGCAAGCTTGTCCTGTTTGGTGGAGATGATATTTAATAAAATAAGTAGAAATCCACTAAAAGTTTTGTTTGGTTATCTTGCAATCCCGAGATAATCGTCTCCATGCTCCAAATCCATTTTAAAGCCATTTTTAAGGCATTTCGCGCATACATGAAATGAACACATTTTTCTCCAAAACTATAACAGATGCAAGCTTGTCCTGTTTGGTGGAGATGATATTTAATAAAATAAGTAGAAATCCACTAAAAGTTTTGTTTGGTTATCTTGCAATCCCGAGATAATCGTCTCCATGCTCCAAATCCATTTTAAAGCCATTTTTAAGGCATTTCGCGCATACATGAAATGAACACATTTTTCTCCAAAACTATAACAGATGCAAGCTTGTCCTGTTTGGTGGAGATGATATTTAATAAAATAAGTAGAAATCCACTAAAAGTTTTGTTTGGTTATCTTGCAATCCCGAGATAATCGTCTCCATGCTCCAAATCCATTTTAAAGCCATTTTTAAGGCATTTCGCGCATACATGAAATGAACACATTTTTCTCCAAAACTATAACAGATGCAAGCTTGTCCTGTTTGGTGGAGATGATATTTAATAAAATAAGTAGAAATCCACTAAAAGTTTTGTTTGGTTATCTTGCAATCCCGAGATAATCGTCTCCATGCTCCAAATCCATTTTAAAGCCATTTTTAAGGCATTTCGCGCATACATGAAATGAACACATTTTTCTCCAAAACTATAACAGATGCAAGCTTGTCCTGTTTGGTGGAGATGATATTTAATAAAATAAGTAGAAATCCACTAAAAGTTTTGTTTGGTTATCTTGCAATCCCGAGATAATCGTCTCCATGCTCCAAATCCATTTTAAAGCCATTTTTAAGGCATTTCGCGCATACATGAAATGAACACATTTTTCTCCAAAACTATAACAGATGCAAGCTTGTCCTGTTTGGTGGAGATGATATTTAATAAAATAAGTAGAAATCCACTAAAAGTTTTGTTTGGTTATCTTGCAATCCCGAGATAATCGTCTCCATGCTCCAAATCCATTTTAAAGCCATTTTTAAGGCATTTCGCGCATACATGAAATGAACACATTTTTCTCCAAAACTATAACAGATGCAAGCTTGTCCTGTTTGGTGGAGATGATATTTAATAAAATAAGTAGAAATCCACTAAAAGTTTTGTTTGGTTATATTGCAATCCCGAGATAATCGTCTCCATGCTCCAAATCCATTTTAAAGCCATTTTTAAGGCATTTCGCGCATACATGAAATGAACACATTTTTCTCCAAAACTATAACAGATGCAAGCTTGTCCTGTTTGGTGGAGATAATATTTAATAAAATAAGTAGAAATCTACTAAAAGTTTCGTTTGTTTATATTGCCATCCTGAGATAATCGTCTCCATGCTCCAAATCCATTTTAAAGCCATTTCAAAGGCATTTTGCGCATACATGAAATGAACACATTTTTCTCCAAAACTATAACACATGCAAGCTTGTCCTGTTTGGTGGAGATGATATTTAATAAAATAAGTAGAAATCCACTAAAAGTTTTGTTTGGTTATCTTGCAATCCCGAGATAATCGTCTCCATGCTCCAAATCCATTTTAAAGCCATTTTTAAGGCATTTCGCGCATACATGAAATGAACACATTTTTCTCTAAAACTATAACAGATGCAAGCTTGTCCTGTTTGGTGGAGATGATATTTAATAAAATAAGTAGAAATCCACTAAAAGTTTTGTTTGGTTATCTTGCAATCCCGAGATAATCGTCTCCATGCTCCAAATCCATTTTAAAGCCATTTTTAAGGTATTTCGCGCATACATGAAATGAACACATTTTTCTCCAAAACTATAACAGATGCAAGCTTGTCCTGTTTGGTGGAGATGATATTTAATAAAATAAGTAGAAATCCACTAAAAGTTTTGTTTGGTTATCTTGCAATCCCGAGATAATCGTCTCCATGCTCCAAATCCATTTTAAAGCCATTTTTAAGGCATTTCGCGCATACATGAAATGAACACATTTTTCTCCAAAACTATAACACATGCAAGCTTGTCCTGTTTGGTGGAGATGATATTTAATAAAATAAGTAGAAATCCACTAAAAGTTTTGTTTGGTTATCTTGCAATCCCGAGATAATCGTCTCCATGCTCCAAATCCATTTTAAAGCCATTTTTAAGGCATTTCGCGCATACATGAAATGAACACATTTTTCTCCAAAACTATAACAGATGCAAGCTTGTCCTGTTTGGTGGAGATGATATTTAATAAAATAAGTAGAAATCCACTAAAAGTTTTGTTTGGTTATCTTGCAATCCCGAGATAATCGTCTCCATGCTCCAAATCCATTTTAAAGCCATTTTTAAGGCATTTCGCGCATACATGAAATGAACACATTTTTCTCCAAAACTATAACAGATGCAAGCTTGTCCTGTTTGGTGGAGATGATATTTAATAAAATAAGTAGAAATCCACTAAAAGTTTTGTTTGGTTATCTTGCAATCCCGAGATAATCGTCTCCATGCTCCAAATCCATTTTAAAGCCATTTTTAAGGCATTTCGCGCATACATGAAATGAACACATTTTTCTCCAAAACTATAACAGATGCAAGCTTGTCCTGTTTGGTGGAGATGATATTTAATAAAATAAGTAGAAATCCACTAAAAGTTTTGTTTGGTTATCTTGCAATCCCGAGATAATCGTCTCCATGCTCCAAATCCATTTTAAAGCCATTTTTAAGGCATTTCGCGCATACATGAAATGAACACATTTTTCTCCAAAACTATAACAGATGCAAGCTTGTCCTGTTTGGTGGAGATGATATTTAATAAAATAAGTAGAAATCCACTAAAAGTTTTGTTTGGTTATCTTGCAATCCCGAGATAATCGTCTCCATGCTCCAAATCCATTTTAAAGCCATTTTTAAGGCATTTCGCGCATACATGAAATGAACACATTTTTCTCCAAAACTATAACAGATGCAAGCTTGTCCTGTTTGGTGGAGATGATATTTAATAAAATAAGTAGAAATCCACTAAAAGTTTTGTTTGGTTATATTGCAATCCCGAGATAATCGTCTCCATGCTCCAAATCCATTTTAAAGCCATTTTTAAGGCATTTCGCGCATACATGAAATGAACACATTTTTCTCCAAAACTATAACAGATGCAAGCTTGTCCTGTTTGGTGGAGATAATATTTAATAAAATAAGTAGAAATCTACTAAAAGTTTCGTTTGTTTATATTGCCATCCTGAGATAATCGTCTCCATGCTCCAAATCCATTTTAAAGCCATTTCAAAGGCATTTTGCGCATACATGAAATGAACACATTTTTCTCCAAAACTATAACACATGCAAGCTTGTCCTGTTTGGTGGAGATGATATTTAATAAAATAAGTAGAAATCCACTAAAAGTTTTGTTTGGTTATCTTGCAATCCCGAGATAATCGTCTCCATGCTCCAAATCCATTTTAAAGCCATTTTTAAGGCATTTCGCGCATACATGAAATGAACACATTTTTCTCTAAAACTATAACAGATGCAAGCTTGTCCTGTTTGGTGGAGATGATATTTAATAAAATAAGTAGAAATCCACTAAAAGTTTTGTTTGGTTATCTTGCAATCCCGAGATAATCGTCTCCATGCTCCAAATCCATTTTAAAGCCATTTTTAAGGTATTTCGCGCATACATGAAATGAACACATTTTTCTCCAAAACTATAACAGATGCAAGCTTGTCCTGTTTGGTGGAGATGATATTTAATAAAATAAGTAGAAATCCACTAAAAGTTTTGTTTGGTTATCTTGCAATCCCGAGATAATCGTCTCCATGCTCCAAATCCATTTTAAAGCCATTTTTAAGGCATTTCGCGCATACATGAAATGAACACATTTTTCTCCAAAACTATAACACATGCAAGCTTGTCCTGTTTGGTGGAGATGATATTTAATAAAATAAGTAGAAATCCACTAAAAGTTTTGTTTGGTTATCTTGCAATCCCGAGATAATCGTCTCCATGCTCCAAATCCATTTTAAAGCCATTTTTAAGGCATTTCGCGCATACATGAAATGAACACATTTTTCTCCAAAACTATAACAGATGCAAGCTTGTCCTGTTTGGTGGAGATGATATTTAATAAAATAAGTAGAAATCCACTAAAAGTTTTGTTTGGTTATCTTGCAATCCCGAGATAATCGTCTCCATGCTCCAAATCCATTTTAAAGCCATTTTTAAGGCATTTCGCGCATACATGAAATGAACACATTTTTCTCCAAAACTATAACAGATGCAAGCTTGTCCTGTTTGGTGGAGATGATATTTAATAAAATAAGTAGAAATCCACTAAAAGTTTTGTTTGGTTATCTTGCAATCCCGAGATAATCGTCTCCATGCTCCAAATCCATTTTAAAGCCATTTTTAAGGCATTTCGCGCATACATGAAATGAACACATTTTTCTCCAAAACTATAACAGATGCAAGCTTGTCCTGTTTGGTGGAGATGATATTTAATAAAATAAGTAGAAATCCACTAAAAGTTTTGTTTGGTTATCTTGCAATCCCGAGATAATCGTCTCCATGCTCCAAATCCATTTTAAAGCCATTTTTAAGGCATTTCGCGCATACATGAAATGAACACATTTTTCTCCAAAACTATAACAGATGCAAGCTTGTCCTGTTTGGTGGAGATGATATTTAATAAAATAAGTAGAAATCCACTAAAAGTTTTGTTTGGTTATCTTGCAATCCCGAGATAATCGTCTCCATGCTCCAAATCCATTTTAAAGCCATTTTTAAGGCATTTCGCGCATACATGAAATGAACACATTTTTCTCCAAAACTATAACAGATGCAAGCTTGTCCTGTTTGGTGGAGATGATATTTAATAAAATAAGTAGAAATCCACTAAAAGTTTTGTTTGGTTATCTTGCAATCCCGAGATAATCGTCTCCATGCTCCAAATCCATTTTAAAGCCATTTTTAAGGCATTTCGCGCATACATGAAATGAACACATTTTTCTCCAAAACTATAACAGATGCAAGCTTGTCCTGTTTGGTGGAGATGATATTTAATAAAATAAGTAGAAATCCACTAAAAGTTTTGTTTGGTTATATTGCAATCCCGAGATAATCGTCTCCATGCTCCAAATCCATTTTAAAGCCATTTTTAAGGCATTTCGCGCATACATGAAATGAACACATTTTTCTCCAAAACTATAACAGATGCAAGCTTGTCCTGTTTGGTGGAGATAATATTTAATAAAATAAGTAGAAATCTACTAAAAGTTTCGTTTGTTTATATTGCCATCCTGAGATAATCGTCTCCATGCTCCAAATCCATTTTAAAGCCATTTCAAAGGCATTTTGCGCATACATGAAATGAACACATTTTTCTCCAAAACTATAACACATGCAAGCTTGTCCTGTTTGGTGGAGATGATATTTAATAAAATAAGTAGAAATCCACTAAAAGTTTTGTTTGGTTATCTTGCAATCCCGAGATAATCGTCTCCATGCTCCAAATCCATTTTAAAGCCATTTTTAAGGCATTTCGCGCATACATGAAATGAACACATTTTTCTCTAAAACTATAACAGATGCAAGCTTGTCCTGTTTGGTGGAGATGATATTTAATAAAATAAGTAGAAATCCACTAAAAGTTTTGTTTGGTTATCTTGCAATCCCGAGATAATCGTCTCCATGCTCCAAATCCATTTTAAAGCCATTTTTAAGGTATTTCGCGCATACATGAAATGAACACATTTTTCTCCAAAACTATAACAGATGCAAGCTTGTCCTGTTTGGTGGAGATGATATTTAATAAAATAAGTAGAAATCCACTAAAAGTTTTGTTTGGTTATCTTGCAATCCCGAGATAATCGTCTCCATGCTCCAAATCCATTTTAAAGCCATTTTTAAGGCATTTCGCGCATACATGAAATGAACACATTTTTCTCCAAAACTATAACACATGCAAGCTTGTCCTGTTTGGTGGAGATGATATTTAATAAAATAAGTAGAAATCCACTAAAAGTTTTGTTTGGTTATCTTGCAATCCCGAGATAATCGTCTCCATGCTCCAAATCCATTTTAAAGCCATTTTTAAGGCATTTCGCGCATACATGAAATGAACACATTTTTCTCCAAAACTATAACAGATGCAAGCTTGTCCTGTTTGGTGGAGATGATATTTAATAAAATAAGTAGAAATCCACTAAAAGTTTTGTTTGGTTATCTTGCAATCCCGAGATAATCGTCTCCATGCTCCAAATCCATTTTAAAGCCATTTTTAAGGCATTTCGCGCATACATGAAATGAACACATTTTTCTCCAAAACTATAACAGATGCAAGCTTGTCCTGTTTGGTGGAGATGATATTTAATAAAATAAGTAGAAATCCACTAAAAGTTTTGTTTGGTTATCTTGCAATCCCGAGATAATCGTCTCCATGCTCCAAATCCATTTTAAAGCCATTTTTAAGGCATTTCGCGCATACATGAAATGAACACATTTTTCTCCAAAACTATAACAGATGCAAGCTTGTCCTGTTTGGTGGAGATGATATTTAATAAAATAAGTAGAAATCCACTAAAAGTTTTGTTTGGTTATCTTGCAATCCCGAGATAATCGTCTCCATGCTCCAAATCCATTTTAAAGCCATTTTTAAGGCATTTCGCGCATACATGAAATGAACACATTTTTCTCCAAAACTATAACAGATGCAAGCTTGTCCTGTTTGGTGGAGATGATATTTAATAAAATAAGTAGAAATCCACTAAAAGTTTTGTTTGGTTATCTTGCAATCCCGAGATAATCGTCTCCATGCTCCAAATCCATTTTAAAGCCATTTTTAAGGCATTTCGCGCATACATGAAATGAACACATTTTTCTCCAAAACTATAACAGATGCAAGCTTGTCCTGTTTGGTGGAGATGATATTTAATAAAATAAGTAGAAATCCACTAAAAGTTTTGTTTGGTTATCTTGCAATCCCGAGATAATCGTCTCCATGCTCCAAATCCATTTTAAAGCCATTTTTAAGGCATTTCGCGCATACATGAAATGAACACATTTTTCTCCAAAACTATAACAGATGCAAGCTTGTCCTGTTTGGTGGAGATGATATTTAATAAAATAAGTAGAAATCCACTAAAAGTTTTGTTTGGTTATATTGCAATCCCGAGATAATCGTCTCCATGCTCCAAATCCATTTTAAAGCCATTTTTAAGGCATTTCGCGCATACATGAAATGAACACATTTTTCTCCAAAACTATAACAGATGCAAGCTTGTCCTGTTTGGTGGAGATAATATTTAATAAAATAAGTAGAAATCTACTAAAAGTTTCGTTTGTTTATATTGCCATCCTGAGATAATCGTCTCCATGCTCCAAATCCATTTTAAAGCCATTTCAAAGGCATTTTGCGCATACATGAAATGAACACATTTTTCTCCAAAACTATAACACATGCAAGCTTGTCCTGTTTGGTGGAGATGATATTTAATAAAATAAGTAGAAATCCACTAAAAGTTTTGTTTGGTTATCTTGCAATCCCGAGATAATCGTCTCCATGCTCCAAATCCATTTTAAAGCCATTTTTAAGGCATTTCGCGCATACATGAAATGAACACATTTTTCTCTAAAACTATAACAGATGCAAGCTTGTCCTGTTTGGTGGAGATGATATTTAATAAAATAAGTAGAAATCCACTAAAAGTTTTGTTTGGTTATCTTGCAATCCCGAGATAATCGTCTCCATGCTCCAAATCCATTTTAAAGCCATTTTTAAGGTATTTCGCGCATACATGAAATGAACACATTTTTCTCCAAAACTATAACAGATGCAAGCTTGTCCTGTTTGGTGGAGATGATATTTAATAAAATAAGTAGAAATCCACTAAAAGTTTTGTTTGGTTATCTTGCAATCCCGAGATAATCGTCTCCATGCTCCAAATCCATTTTAAAGCCATTTTTAAGGCATTTCGCGCATACATGAAATGAACACATTTTTCTCCAAAACTATAACACATGCAAGCTTGTCCTGTTTGGTGGAGATGATATTTAATAAAATAAGTAGAAATCCACTAAAAGTTTTGTTTGGTTATCTTGCAATCCCGAGATAATCGTCTCCATGCTCCAAATCCATTTTAAAGCCATTTTTAAGGCATTTCGCGCATACATGAAATGAACACATTTTTCTCCAAAACTATAACAGATGCAAGCTTGTCCTGTTTGGTGGAGATGATATTTAATAAAATAAGTAGAAATCCACTAAAAGTTTTGTTTGGTTATCTTGCAATCCCGAGATAATCGTCTCCATGCTCCAAATCCATTTTAAAGCCATTTTTAAGGCATTTCGCGCATACATGAAATGAACACATTTTTCTCTAAAACTATAACAGATGCAAGCTTGTCCTGTTTGGTGGAGATGATATTTAATAAAATAAGTAGAAATCCACTAAAAGTTTTGTTTGGTTATCTTGCAATCCCGAGATAATCGTCTCCATGCTCCAAATCCATTTTAAAGCCATTTTTAAGGTATTTCGCGCATACATGAAATGAACACATTTTTCTCCAAAACTATAACAGATGCAAGCTTGTCCTGTTTGGTGGAGATGATATTTAATAAAATAAGTAGAAATCCACTAAAAGTTTTGTTTGGTTATCTTGCAATCCCGAGATAATCGTCTCCATGCTCCAAATCCATTTTAAAGCCATTTTTAAGGCATTTCGCGCATACATGAAATGAACACATTTTTCTCCAAAACTATAACACATGCAAGCTTGTCCTGTTTGGTGGAGATGATATTTAATAAAATAAGTAGAAATCCACTAAAAGTTTTGTTTGGTTATCTTGCAATCCCGAGATAATCGTCTCCATGCTCCAAATCCATTTTAAAGCCATTTTTAAGGCATTTCGCGCATACATGAAATGAACACATTTTTCTCCAAAACTATAACAGATGCAAGCTTGTCCTGTTTGGTGGAGATGATATTTAATAAAATAAGTAGAAATCCACTAAAAGTTTTGTTTGGTTATCTTGCAATCCCGAGATAATCGTCTCCATGCTCCAAAATCCATTTTAAAGCCATTTTTAAGGCATTTCGCGCATACATGAAATGAACACATTTTTTCTCCAAAACTATAACAGATGCAAGCTTGTCCTGTTTGGTGGAGATGATATTTAATAAAATAAGTAGAAATCCACTAAAAGTTTTGTTTGGTTATCTTGCAATCCCGAGATAATCGTCTCCATGCTCCAAATCCATTTTAAAGCCATTTTTAAGGCATTTCGCGCATACATGAAATGAACACATTTTTCTCCAAAACTATAACAGATGCAAGCTTGTCCTGTTGGTGGAGATGATATTTAATAAAATAAGTAGAAATCACTAAAAGTTTTGTTTGGTTATCTTGCAATCCCGAGATAATCGTCTCCATGCTCCAAATCCATTTTAAAGCCATTTTAAGGCATTTCGCGCATACATGAAATGAACACATTTTTCTCCAAAACTATAACAGATGCAAGCTTGTCCTGTTTGGTGGAGATGATATTTAATAAAATAAGTAGAAATCCACTAAAAGTTTTGTTTGGTTATCTTGCAATCCCGAGATAATCGTCTCCATGCTCCAAATCCATTTTAAAGCCATTTTTAAGGCATTTCGCGCATACATGAAATGAACACATTTTTCTCCAAAACTATAACAGATGCAAGCTTGTCCTGTTTGGTGGAGATGATATTTAATAAAATAAGTAGAAATCCACTAAAAGTTTTGTTTGGTTATCTTGCAATCCCGAGATAATCGTCTCCATGCTCCAAATCCATTTTAAAGCCATTTTTAAGGCATTTCGCGCATACATGAAATGAACACATTTTTCTCCAAAACTATAACAGATGCAAGCTTGTCCTGTTTGGTGGATGATGATATTTAATAAAATAAGTAGAAATCCACTAAAAGTTTTGTTTGGTTATATTGCAATCCCGAGATAATCGTCTCCATGCTCCAAATCCATTTTAAAGCCATTTTTAAGGCATTCGCGCATACATGAAATGAACACATTTTTCTCCAAAACTATAACAGATGCAAGCTTGTCCTGTTTGGTGGAGATAATATTTAATAAAATAAGTAGAAATCTACTAAAAGTTTCGTTTGTTTATATTGCCATCCTGAGATAATCGTCTCCATGCTCCAAATCCATTTTAAAGCCTTTTCAAAGGCATTTTGCGCATACATGAAATGAACACATTTTTCTCCAAAACTATAACACATGCAAGCTTGTCCTGTTTGGTGGAGATGATATTTAATAAAATAAGTAGAAATCCACTAAAAGTTTTGTTTGGTTATCTTGCAATCCCGAGATAATCGTCTCCATGCTCCAAATCCATTTTAAAAGCCATTTTAAGGCATTTCGCGCATACATGAAATGAACACATTTTTCTCTAAAACTATAACAGATGCAAGCTTGTCCTGTTTGGTGGAGATGATATTTAATAAAATAAGTAGAAATCCACTAAAAGTTTTGTTTGGTTATCTTGCAACATCCCGAGATAATCGTCTCCATGCTCCAAATCCATTTTAAAGCCATTTTTAAGGTATTTCGCGCATACATGAAATGAACACATTTTTCTCCAAAACTATAACAGATGCAAGCTTGTCCTGTTTGGTGGAGATGATATTTAATAAAATAAGTAGAAATCCACTAAAAGTTTTGTTTGGTTATCTTGCAATCCCGAGATAATCGTCTCCATGCTCCAAATCCATTTTAAAGCCATTTTTAAGGCATTTCGCGCATACATGAAATGACACATTTTTCTCCAAAACTATAACACATGCAAGCTTGTCCTGTTTGGTGGAGATGATATTTAATAAAATAAGTAGAAAATCACTAAAAAGTTTTGTTTGGTTATCTTGCAATCCCGAGATAATCGTCTCCATGCTCCAAATCCATTTTAAAGCCATTTTTAAGGCATTTCGCGCATACATGACATGAACACATTTTTCTCCAAAACTATACAGATGCAAGCTTGTCCTGTTGGTGGAGATGATATTTAATAAAATAAGTAGAAATCCACTAAAAGTTTTGTTTGGTTATCTTGCAATCCCGAGATAATCGTCTCCATGCTCCAAATCCATTTTAAAGCCATTTTTAAGGCATTTCGCGCATACATGAAATGAACACATTTTTTCTCCAAAACTATAACAGATGCAAGCTTGTCCTGTTTGGTGGAGATGATATTTAATAAAATAAGAAGAAATCCACTAAAAGTTTTGTTTGGTTATCTTGCAATCCGAGATAATCGTCTCCATGCTCCAAATCCATTTTAAAGCCATTTTTAAGGCATTTCGCGCATACATGAAATGAACACATTTTTCTCCAAAACTATAACAGATGCAAGCTTGTCCTGTTTGGTGGAGATGATATTTAATAAAATAAGTAGAAATCCACTAAAAGTTTTGTTTGGTTATCTTGCAATCCCGAGATAATCGTCTCCATGCTCCAAATCCATTTTTAAAGCCATTTTTAAGGCATTTCGCGCATACATGAAATGAACACATTTTTCTCCAAAACTATAACAGATGCAAGCTTGTCCTGTTTGGTGGAGATGATATTTAATAAAATAAGTAGAAATCCACTAAAAGTTTTGTTTGGTTATCTTGCAATCCCGAGATAATCGTCTCCATGCTCCAAATCCAATTTTAAAGCCATTTTTAAGGCATTTCGCGCATACATGAAATGAACACATTTTTCTCCAAAACTATAACAGATGCAAGCTTGTCCTGTTTGGTGGAGATGATATTTAATAAAAATAAGTAGAAATCCACTAAAAGTTTTGTTTGGGTTATCTTGCATCCCGAGATAATCGTCTCCATGCTCCAAATCCATTTTAAAGCCATTTTTAAGGCATTTCGCGCATACATGAAATGAACACATTTTTCTCCAAAACTATAACAGATGCAAGCTTGTCCTGTTTGGTGGAGATGATATTTAATAAAATAAGTAGAAATCCACTAAAAGTTTTGTTTGGTTATATTGCAATCCCGAGATAATCGTCTCCATGCTCCAAATCCATTTTAAAGCCATTTTTAAGGCATTTCGCGCATACATGAAATGAACACATTTTTCTCCAAAACTATAACAGATGCAAGCTTGTCCTGTTTGGTGGAGATAATATTTAATAAAATAAGTAGAAATCTACTAAAAGTTTCGTTTGTTTATATTGCCATCCTGAGATAATCGTCTCCATGCTCCAAATCCATTTTAAAGCCATTTCAAAGGCATTTTGCGCATACATGAAATGAACACATTTTTCTCCAAAACTATAACACATGCAAGCTTGTCCTGTTTGGTGGAGATGATATTTAATAAAATAAGTAGAAATCCACTAAAAGTTTTGTTTGGTTATCTTGCAATCCCGAGATAATCGTCTCCATGCTCCAAATCCATTTTAAAGCCATTTTTAAGGCATTTCGCGCATACATGAAATGAACACATTTTTCTCTAAAACTATAACAGATGCAAGCTTGTCCTGTTTGGTGGAGATGATATTTAATAAAATAAGTAGAAATCCACTAAAAGTTTTGTTTGGTTATCTTGCAATCCCCGAGATAATCGTCTCCATGCTCCAAATCCATTTTAAAAGCCATTTTTAAGGTATTTCGCGCATACATGAACATGAACACATTTTTCTCCAAAACTATAACAGATGCAAGCTTGTCCTGTTTGGTGGAGATGATATTTAATAAAATAAGTAGAAATCCACTAAAAGTTTTGTTTGGTTATCTTGCAATCCCGAGATAATCGTCTCCATGCTCCAAATCCATTTTAAGCCATTTTTAAGGCATTTCGCGCATACATGAAATGAACACTTTTGCTCCAAAACTATAACAGATGCAAGCTTGTCCCTGTTTGGTGGAGATGATATTTAATAAAATAAGTAGAAATCCACTAAAAGTTTTGTTTGGTTATCTTGCAAACCCGAGATAATCGTTCTCCATGCTCCAAATCCATTTTAAAGCCATTTTTAAGGCATTTCGCGCATACATGAAATGAACACATTTTTTCTCCAAAACTATAACAGATGCAAGCTTGTCCTGTTTGGTGGAGATGATATTTAATAAAATAAGTAGAAATCCACTAAAAGTTTTGTTTGGTTATCTTGCAATCCCGAGATAATCGTCCTCCATGCTCCAAATCCATTTTAAAGCCATTTTTAAGGCATTTCGCGCATACATGAAATGAACACATTTTTCTCCAAAACTATAACAGATGCAAGCTTGTCCTGTTTGGTGGAGATGATATTTAATAAAATAAGTAGAAATCCACTAAAAGTTTTGTTTGGTTATCTTGCAATCCCGAGATAATCGTCTCCATGCTCCAAATCCATTTTAAAGCCATTTTTAAGGCATTTCGCGCATACATGAAATGAACACATTTTTCTCCAAAACTATAACAGATGCAAGCTTGTCCTGTTTGGTGGAGATGATATTTAATAAAATAAGTAGAAATCCACTAAAAGTTTTGTTTGGTTATATTGCAATCCCGAGATAATCGTCTCCATGCTCACAAATCCATTTTAAAGCCATTTTTAAGGCATTTCGCGCATACATGAAATGAACACATTTTTCTCCAAAACTATAACAGATGCAAGCCTTGTCCTGTTTGGTGGAGATAATATTTAATAAAAATAAGTAGAAATCTACTAAAAGTTTCGTTTGTTTATATTGCCATCCTGAGATAATCGTCTCCATGCTCCAAATCCATTTTAAAGCCATTTCAAAGGCATTTTGCGCATACATGAAATGAACACATTTTTCTCCAAAACTATAACACATGCAAGCTTGTCCTGTTTGGTGGAGATGATATTTAATAAATAAGTAGAAATCCACTAAAAGTTATTGTTTGGTTATCTTGCAATCCCGAGATAATCGTCTCCATGCTCCAAATCCATTTTAAAGCCATTTTTAAGGCATTTCGCGCATACATGAAATGAACACATTTTTCTCTAAAACTATAACAGATGCAAGCTTGTCCTGTTTGGTGGAGATGATATTTAATAAAATAAGTAGAAATCCACTAAAAGTTTTGTTTGGTTATCTTGCAATCCCGAGATAATCGTCTCCATGCTCCAAATCCATTTTAAAGCCATTTTTAAGGTATTTCGCGCCATACATGAAATGAACACATTTTTCTCCAAAACTATAACAGATGCAAGCTTGTCCTGTTTGGTGGAGATGATATTTAATAAAATAAGTAGAAATCCACTAAAAGTTTTGTTTGGTTATCTTGCAATCCCGAGATAATCGTCTCCATGCTCCAAATCCATTTTAAAGCCATTTTTAAGGCATTTCGCGCATACATGAAATGAACACATTTTTCTCCAAAACTATAACAGATGCAAGCTTGTCCTGTTTTGGTGGAGATGATATTTAATAAAATAAGTAGAAATCCACTAAAAGTTTTGTTTGGTTATCTTGCAATCCCGAGATAATCGTCTCCATGCTCCAAATCCATTTTAAAGCCATTTTTAAGGCATTTCGCGCATACATGAAATGAACACATTTTTCTCCAAAACTATAACAGATGCAAGCTTGTCCTGTTTGGTGGAGATGATATTAATAAAATAAGTAGAAATCCACTAAAAGTTTTGTTTGGTTATCTTGCAATCCCCGAGATAATCGTCTCCATGCTCCAAATCCATTTTAAAGCCATTTTTAAGGCATTTCGCGCATACATGAAATGAACACATTTTTCTCCAAAACTATAACAGATGCAAGCTTGTCCTGTTTGGTGGAGATGATATTTAATAAAATAAGTAGAAATCCACTAAAAGTTTTGTTTGGTTATCTTGCAATCCGAGATAATCGTCTCCATGCTCCAAATCCATTTTAAAGCCATTTTTAAGGCATTTCGCGCATACATGAAATGAACACATTTTTCTCCAAAACTATAACAGATGCAAGCTTGTCCTTGTTTGGTGGAGATGATATTTAATAAAATAAGTAGAATCCACTAAAAGTTTTGTTTGGTTATATTGCAATCCCGAGATAATCGTCTCCATGCTCCAAATCCATTTTAAAGCCATTTTTAAGGCATTTCGCGCATACATGAAATGAACACATTTTTCTCCAAAACTATAACAGATGCAAGCTTGTCCTGTTTGGTGGAGATAATATTTAATAAAATAAGTAGAAATCTACTAAAAGTTTCGTTTTGTTTATCTTCATCCTGAGATAATCGTCTCCATGCTCCAAATCCATTTTAAAGCCATTTCAAAGGCATTTTGCGCATACATGAAATGAACACATTTTTCTCCAAAACTATAACACATGCAAGCTTGTCCTGTTTGGTGGAGATGATATTTAATAAAATAAGTAGAAATCCACTAAAAGTTTTGTTTGGGTTATCTTGCAATCCCGAGATAATCGTCTCCATGCTCCAAATCCATTTTAAAGCCATTTTTAAGGCATTTCGCGCATACATGAAATGAACACATTTTTCTCTAAAACTATAACAGATGCAAGCTTGTCCTGTTTGGTGGAGATGATATTTAATAAAATAAGTAGAAATCCACTAAAAGTTTTTGTTTGGTTATCTTGCAATCCCGAGATAATCGTCTCCATGCTCCAAATCCATTTTAAAGCCATTTTTAAGGTATTTCGCGCATACATGAAATGAACACATTTTTCTCCAAAACTATAACAGATGCAAGCTTGTCTGTTTGGTGGAGATGATATTTAATAAAATAAGTAGAAATCCACTAAAAGTTTTGTTTGGTTATCTTGCAATCCGAGATAATCTGTCTCCATGCTCCAAATCCATTTAAAGCCATTTTAAGGCATTTCGCGCATACATGAAATGAACACATTTTTCCTCCAAACCTATAACACATGCAAGCTTGTCCTGTTTGGTGGAGATGATATTTAATAAAATAAGTAGAAATCCACTAAAAGTTTTGTTTGGTTATCTTGCAATCCGAGATAATCGTCTCCATGCTCCAAATCCATTTTAAAAGCCATTTTAAAGGCATTTCGCGCATACATGAAATGAACACATTTTTCTCCAAAACTATAACAGATGCAAGCTTGTCCTGTTTGGTGGAGATGATATTTAATAAAATAAGTAGAAATCCACTAAAAGTTTTGTTTGGTTATCTTGCAATCCCGAGATAATCGTCTCCATGCTCCAAATCCATTTTAAAGCCATTTTTAAGGCATTTCGCGCATACATGAAATGAACACATTTTTCTCTAAAACTATAACAGATGCAAGCTTGTCCTGTTTGGTGGAGATGATATTTAATAAAATAAAGTAGAAATCCACTAAAAGTTTTGTTTGGTTATCTTGCAATCCCGAGATAATCGTCTCCATGCTCCAAATCCATTTTAAAGCCATTTTTAAGGCATTTCGCGCATACATGAAATGAACACATTTTTCTCCAAAACTATACACAGATGCAAGCCTTGTCCTGTTTGGTGGAGATGATATTTAATAAAATAAGTAGAAATCCACTAAAAGTTTTGTTTGGTTATCTTGCAATCCCGAGATAATCGTCTCCATGCTCCAAATCCATTTTAAAGCCATTTTCAAAGCATTTTGCGCATACATGAAATGAACACATTTTTCTCCAAAACTATAACACATGCAAGCTTGTCCTGTTTGGTGGAGATGATATTTAATAAAATAAGTAGAAATCCACTAAAAGTTTTGTTTGGTTATCTTGCAATCCCGAGATAATCGTCTCCATGCTCCAAATCCATTTTAAAGCCATTTTTAAGGCATTTCGCGCATACATGAAATGAACACATTTTTCTCCAAAACTATAACAGATGCAAGCTTGTCCTGTTTGGTGGAGATGATATTTAATAAAATAAGTAGAAATCCACTAAAAGTTTTGTTTGGTTATCTTGCAATCCCGAGATAATCGTCTCCATGCTCCAAATCCAATTTTAAAGCCATTTTTAAGGCATTTCTGCGCATACATGAAATGAACACATTTTTTCTCCAAAACTATAACAGATGCAAGCTTGTCCTGTTTGGTGGAGATGATATTTAATAAAATAAGTAGAAATCCACTAAAAGTTTTGTTTGTTATCTTGCAATCCCGAGATAATCGTCTCCATGCTCCAAATCCATTTTAAAGCCATTTCAAAGGCATTTTGCGCATACATGAAATGAACACATTTTT
>NW_027443811.1:5000-34789 GCF_048569485.1 Anomaloglossus baeobatrachus | reverse complement strand
CTCTCCTCATCTCTCTCTCCTCCCTCCTCTCTCTCTCTCCTCCTCTCTCTCTCTCTCCTCCTCTCTCTCTCTCCCTCTCTCTCTCTCCTCCTCTCTCTCTCTCCTCCTCTCTCTCTCCTCCTCTCTCTCTCTCTCTCTCCTCTCTCTCTCTCCTCCTCTCTCTCTCTCTCCTCCTCTCTCTCTCCTCCTCTCTCGCTCTCTCCTCCTCTCTCTCTCCTCTCTCTCTCTCCTCTCTCTCTCTCCTCCTCTCTCTCTCTCCTCCTCTCTCTCTCTCCTCCTCTCTCTCTCCTCCTCCTCTCTCTCCTCCTCTCTCTCTCTCTCTCATCCTCTCTCCTCCTCTCTCTCATCCTCTCTCTCTCCTCTCTCTCTCATCCTCCCTCTCTCTCTTCCTCTCTCCCCTCCTCTCTCTCTCTCCTCCTCTCTCTCCTCCTCTCTCTCATCCTCCCTCTCTCTCTCTCTCATCCTCTCTCTCTCCTCTCTCTCTCTCTCTCATCCTCCCTCTCTCCTCCTCTCTCTCTCTCATCCTCTCTCTCTCCTCTCTCTCTCTCTCATCTCCTCTCTCTCTCCTCTCTCTCCTCTCTCTCTCTCTTCCTCTCTCTCTTCTTCCTCTCTCTCCCTCTCTCTCTTCCTCTCTCTCCTCTCTCTATCTCTCTCCCTCCCTCTCTCTTTCCTCTCTCTCCTCTCTCTCTACTCTCGTCCCGGATCCGCTCCCCATTGACATACATGGGTCCGGATCGGATCCGTACTTCTTTAACAACTCGCGACAGATCCGCCGGACCCGGATTATTGCCAGTCCGCTCAACTCTAGTTGTATTTATGGACACCCCCAGGTCTCTGTCCACAGACCCCCTGACTTGTGTGATTTTCTGCTATTCTTAGGCTCAGCAGCCGAAACGTTGAACCTTGAAGACCCTCGGTCCGGGCTCCGGTGACATCATGTCCATCACCAACACCCCCACCAGCAACGACGCCTGCCTGAGCATCGTGCACAGCCTGATGTGCCACCGCCAGGGAGGGGAGAGCGAGACTTTTGCAAAGCGCGCCATCGAGAGCCTGGTAAAGAAGCTGAAGGAGAAGAAGGACGAGCTGGATTCCCTGATCACCGCCATCACTACCAACGGCGCCCACCCCAGCAAATGTGTCACCATCCAGAGGACCTTAGACGGGCGGCTTCAGGTGGGCACTGTGCTATGTATTAGGGTGGGCACTATATGTGTCCGGGGATAACCACATACCACCTAGTACAGTTCTTTCTTCCACAGACAGCGCCACCCCGGTGCACTGACCGCTTCTGGGATTGCCATAGTCAAGTGCCTGCAGCGGAGTTGTAATACCGGTTGCAGCCCACGGTGGCGCTGTTTATGGGAATATCTGGGGTTTTCCTGACCCATACTACTTTCAGAAGCTGAAACCATTAAATGTGAGACCCTTTGGAGGTAACGGTCTCGGTGGCTTGTTTCGGCTGTGACACCCTTCGTGTTTTCCTCCAGGTGGCCGGCCGGAAAGGTTTCCCCCACGTCATCTCATGCCCGGCTCTGGCGGTGGCCGGATCTTCACAAGAATGAACTGAAACATGTGAAATATTGTCAGTACGCGTTTGACCTGAAGTGCGACAGCGTCTGCGTCAATCCCTATCACTATGAGCGCGTGGTGTCCCCCGGGATCGGTAAGAGACCTGCGACTTGTGGGATTTATCTAGAAGTTATGGCGAGTGGATCCCAGATTAAGAGAATATACAGGGACACAGTACTACCTTCCCCTGTAGAGATTATACTATCTGTGCAGACACCATATACAGTGATACACAGGGAGGCAGTACTATCTGTGCAGACACCATATACAGTGCTATATAGGGAGGCAGTACTATCTGTGCAGATACCATATACAGTGATACACAGGGAGGCAGTACTATCTGTGCAGACACCATATACAGTGATATATAGGGAGGCAGTACTATCTGTGCAGACACCATATACAGTGATATATAGGGAGGCAGTACTATCTGTGCAGATACCATATACAGTGATACACAGGGAGGCAGTACTATCTGTGCAGACACCATATACAGTGATACACAGGGAGGCAGTACTATCTGTGCAGACACCATATACAGTGATACACAGGGAGGCAGTACTATCTGTGCAGACACCATATACAGTGATATACAGGGAGGCAGTACTATCTGTGCAGATACCATATACAGTGATATACAGGGAGGCAGTACTATCTGTGCAGATACCATATACAGTGATACACAGGGAGGCAGTACTATCTGTGCAGACACCATATACAGTGATATATAGGGAGGCAGTACTATCTGTGCAGACACCATATACAGTGATATATAGGGAGGCAGTACTATCTGTGCAGACACCCATATACAGTGATACACAGGGAGGCAGTACTATCTGTGCAGACACCATATACAGTGATACACAGGGAGGCAGTACTATCTGTGCAGACACCATATACAGTGATACACAGGGAGGCAGTACTATCTGTGCAGACACCATATACAGTGATATACAGGGAGGCAGTACTATCTGTGCAGATACCATATACAGTGATATACAGGGAGGCAGTACTATCTGTGCAGACACCATATACAGTGATACACAGGGAGGCAGTACTATCTGTGCAGACACATATACAGTGATATATAGGGAGGCAGTACTATCTGTGCCTCTTTATGTATCACGACTAATAGGAGACTCTATAGGAAGCTCTTATAGATGAGTACGGTATTATTAATTCATTGCACCTGAGACCTCCACATGGGGCGCCGTGTCCTACATGAACAGCTGTATATGTAGACTGTGTCTCTCTCCTTTTACTCCATAACATTGCTCCTTTCTCTTTCAGACTTGTCGGGGTTAACCATTCAGAGTACCGGTAAGTCACGTCCTACAGATGAGTCTGTCCTCCATCTTACCGCGGGGAGGAGGGGGCCGGTGTCTTTATTTCCTGCGGATGCTGTAATGATCGTTCCTGTGATTTTGCGACAGCTCCGTCCAGCTTACTGGTGAAGGACGAGTACGGCCATGACTACGTGGAGGCGCAGCAGAGCATCTCCTCCGATGCGCACTCAATCCAGACCATCCAGCACCCGCCCAGCAACCGCTCCTCCAGCGAGAGCTACAGCAACTCCTCCCTGCTGGTGGCCAGCGAGCCCAGCACCCCCAACGCCTCCAGCTTCTCCAGCATCCCCGTCCCATCCACCAGTAAGTGTCCGGGGGCCGTGGAAATATTCAGCAGTCACTCCCCTCCCCCCTATTCCAATGGGCACTGCCGTCTGATGGCCCGTAATGGTTTTCCAACATTATTGCTCGCCACATGTATTGGAGCCATTAGCCAAGTCACTCAACTTTTCCCGGCTCCTGAATGACAGGCCGGTCAGTTTCCATTGTAGTAGATTTCCAATTGGGCATTTTCAGCAGCATCTTGACATGTGCAGTTTTTTTTCTCCACTTTTTTGCTGCTACTAAAACAATTTTCCACCAAAAAATGTAAAAGTTTTATAAATTTATTTTTTTTTTCCCCCCTAATCTTCTATCTCATCTTTAAGTTAATAAAATAAACAAAAAACCCTGAAATCTTACAGTTTTTGCTCTCATCATCCACTGACACTTCTCAGCAGACTCATTATCAGCACAGGCATGACTACAATGACAGGTAACACCTTTATGAAACACAAATCAGCCATAATGGTAAAACCACCCGCCTAATATTGCTTAGGCCCTCCTCGACACTTAAAGGTCTGATATTGAGGCCTGGACTACACTAGATCTCAGATATGTTTCCCTTCAGAATAATGACTAGTAGATGTTTTAGACTTTCAATCCTTTCATGATTATATATATATATATATATATATATATATATATATATATATATATATTATATTATAAATTTTTATATATTCATATATAATTTATATATATATATATATATATATATATAAAAATTATATATGAATATATAAAAATTTATAATAATTTATATTTACATATATATATATAAATTTTTATATATTCACATATAATATATATAAAAATTATATAAATATAAAAATATTATATATTTACATGTATACATTTTTTTTTTATATATATATATATATATATATATGTGTGTGTATATATATATATATATATATATATATATATGTGTATATATATATATATATATATATATATATATATATATTATAAAAAATATATTATATTCATACATATATATATATATATTTTTTTTTGTGTGTGTGTGTGTACATACAGTACATCCAAGGTCGCCTAATCCCCGCACGTCTGCTGATCCAATCGGCAGACATGTGCAGCTAATAGGCACGGGTGGATCAGTGATCCACCCATGTTTGCTAACCACTTAGGTTGTGCGATTTAAATGGCTGTGTCGGGGATCGTGGCCACTTCTTTTCTGGTAGAGCCATGTTCTCCTGGGGGTTCGGCCCGGGCTCATCACCCCCGTACAGGCCACTCATTGCTGGGGAGTTCAAACTTGCAGAGGACCGACCGCAGATGACTAAGGATGTCCTCTCTCCCCACAGGTCAGCCCACCAGTTTACTGGCGGCGTCGCACGGTGAAGGATTGCTCCAGATCGCCTCCGTGCCGCCCCCAGGGACGCAGCAGAACGGCTTTAATGCCCAGCCGGCCACATATCATCACAGTAAGTGGCGGGAAAGCTTAGTACTGTATGAGGGGAGACGGGATCACGGTGCCTCCATTGTGTAGCATCCTCTGCCATCATCCAACATGGCTCATTTTGCTTTTCTTCACCTCGATAGCTGGTGCCATAAAGCATTGCCGTGCTCTCCTATGATGCATCCCATGTTAGTCCATGACTGCTATACCCCCTCACGGGGGGCGGCATAGTAACCATGTTTTGTGTGATATTTTAGTAGACAGTACCACAACCTGGACTGGAAGTAGATCCGCACCTTACACCCCCAATATGTCTCACCACCAGAACGGACATCTTCAGCATCATCCACCCATGCCCCATCCTGGACATTACTGTAAGTTTTACCTTCCAATATTCTTTTTTTTTTTCCCATGGATTGCACTCACACTTTTATTTTTATTTTATTTTTTTCCTTTTGGTTTTCTGAGATTCACACTTAATTTTGTCATTTCCAGCCTCTGAGTTGATTTTTTACCTATATGATAGGTGATGGCACAGCTCACCTCCTCCTCCTCCTCCTCCTTTACAATGTCTGATAACCGCTCTGTATACAGTAGATAACACAGCATCATCTTCAGTCTTGGGTTTTGTTCACAAACTGTCCTATAGTCTTATCATGGATTTAGCAGAATTTTCCTAAAAACAGTAAACCCAAGACTCCAACATGTGACTGTAACCTTACCCCGCGGGGGATGGGGGCTTTATGGAGGCCGGGTTATTGTATTGAGATTTTGAAATGTCTGAATATATTTAGGTAGAAATCTGTTAAAAAGGGAATTAATCCGAAAATGTCCTGCGATTTTATCAGCTTTTCTTGTTCTTTAGAGGAGACATTGTTAGCAGTCTCCTCATTAGTCAGGATTATAATAAGTGATGACACCTCTATATACAGGGCTATATACACAGGATCCACCACTCACAATAGATTGTCACAGCTCACCTCCTCCTCCTGTATAATGATTGATAACAGTTACCAGCAAACGCTGAAGTCACAGCTCACCTCCATCCCCTCCTGTACAATAACTGATAACACCTATATACAGTAGATAAGACAGTATCTATCATTCACAATGTGATGTCACAGCTCACCTCCATACCCTCCTGTACAATGACTGATAACACCTATATACGGTAGATAAGACAGTATCTATCATTCACAATAGGTGATGTCACAGCTCACCTCCATACCCTCCTGTACAATGACTGATAACACCTATATACGGTAGATAAGACAGGATCTATCATTCACAATAGGTGATGTCACAGCTCACCTCCATACCCTCCTGTACAATGACTGATAACACCTATATACGGTAGATAAGACAGGATCTATCATTCACAATAGGTGATGTCACAGCTCACCTCCATACCCTCCTGTACAATGACTGATAACACCTATATACGGTAGATAAGACAGGATCTATCATTCACAATAGGTGATGTCACAGCTCACCTTCTGCCCCTCCTGTACAATGACTGATAACATTTATATACAGTAGATAAAACAAGATCCATCATTCACAATAGGTGATGTCACAGCTCACCTCCTTCCCCTCCTGTACAATGACTGATAACATTTATATACAGTAGATAAGACAGGTTCCATCATTCACAATAGATTGTCACTGCTCACCTCCTCCTGTATAATGATTGATAAGTTACCAGCAAATGCTGAAGTCACAGCTCACCTCCTCCCCCTCCTGTACTAGGACTGATAACACTTATACACAGTAGATAAGACAGGATCCATCATTCACAATAGGTGATGTCACAGCTCACCTCCTCCCCCTCCTGTACAATGACTGATAACTAGGGATGATCGAATACTGAAAAAATTCGGTAACACCCATAGTCGCCGAATAGGTCGCCACTAATCGAAGATTTGCGAATATTCAATGCGCAATGTAAGTCTATGGGAAACCCGAATAGCAACTCTTCGGGCTTCCCATAGACTTACATTGTGCATCGAATATTCGCATAGCGGCGAACTATTTGTCAGATATTCGTGAAGCCGAATATTTGTGATATTCGAGCATCTCTACTGATAACACCTGTATACAGTAGATAAGACAGGATCCATCATTCACAATAGGTGATGTCACAGCTCACCTCCTCCCCTCCTGTACAATGACTGATAACATACAGTAAATAACACAAGGTCCATATGGAAATTTGCACAGCTCTTGTCCATGGCCGGAGAGCACTGACTTGCACCAGGGTTTTGTCTATTGCTTCATTGGGGGACACTGGAAACCATGGGTGTAGGCTGCGGCCACTAGGAGGCTGACACTAGGAGGCTGACACTAGGAGGCTGACACTAGGAGGCTGACACTAGGAGGCTGACACTAGCCGAAGAAAAATGTTAGCGCCTCCTCAGCAGGCTGCACCCACCGACCGGGGCAAAGCCGATCAGTTTTATCTTAGTGTCCGTAGGAGGCAGACACTGTTCCCCTTGGACCAGTTTCTATCTTATATTTGTTGTTTTTGTTTGCTTTTTGGTCTTTCAGGCATAGCTTGTGATTGGGTAATCAGTAGCCTTACATCCTGTAAGAGAAGCTTTCCATCAGGTCAGCTCACAGCTCTCTGTACCATTTCCAGCAACCTATGTCAGACCTACAAAAGCCCCCCCAAATTCCTTCAACGAGAGCTGACCCCCTGAATGGGCTGCAGTACTATCCCAGTCGGTGGCGGTCTTCACTAAGGTTTCCCAGACCTTGGTCCCAGTCATTGAGCGTCTACCCATTTCTTCTGCCTCAGGGGCTCCGTTCGCAGCCGCTTTCTGGAGTACGTCCCTTTCCTCTCAGGCCTCTACTCTATTCAGATCTGGGTATGATTCATTAATGGCGTCCAGACCTCGACCGCAGCTATGGAGCCTTTACCTATACCGACAACCGCCTGGTACCCTGTCCACTATCCACAGCAAGTCTATCACCTACTACGTACCGCATGGTTGATTGCAGCAGCGGTCCTGGTGCTCTGTCCACTCCCCTTAATCTACCATCTACCACATGATTGATTGAAGCAGCGGTCCATGTGCTCTGTCCACTCCCCTTAATCTTCCATCTACCACATGATTGATTGCAGCAGCGGTCCATGTGCTCTGTCCATTATACAGTGAGTCAGGCCCACCTTTTACTATGAGCCCCATGGCTGATCGCAGCATGGTCCCAGTGGCCTCGGGTGATGTCCTTGCCTCAGCCACCATGGTGGTTATGTGGCACTTACACCTTCTTTCTTACAAAATTCGGATCTCCGCATGTCCTTCGCCAGCTATGGTAAAGGTACGAGTCTGCCTTTGACCAGTTTTCATTGTGGGTTCTGTTAGTGAGGCTGTCCATGCCTATCTTGTACCAAGGAGGAAGCTTGTCACCCTGATCACTCATGGCAGAGGTATCTGGTCTGGACTGTGTGCCGATGCTTTTTAGCAGTTTACATCCCCGAAGTAAGCTCCGGACCGCCATATTCCCAACCCCTGAGAGACCTTTGACAGGAAAAGTGGTTGCCTCATCAGACAGTTTTCGGATATTCATTTATGGTGAAGCACCCCTGTCATCAATCCGATGGCATCCAAGGTCCATTACTGGGTCCACCAGTTTGTTCCCAGGTCCTGTGTATCTCACTGGTTGGGTTGGTTCCTACGCTTTGGTGGTCTCCTTTGGTTTCCATTCACCATACTCTAGTTCCTCAGTGATCAAAGGATTCGGGTCTATTGATGTAGTCTGGTTCGTTGGTTCCTACGCTTTGGTGGTCTCCTTTGGTTTCCATTCACCATACTCTAGTTCCTCAGTAATCAAAGGATTCGGGTCTATTGATGTAGTCTGGTTGGTTGGTTCCTACGCTTTGGTGGTCTCCTTTGGTTTCCATCCACCATCCTCTAGTTCCGCAGTGATCAAAGGATTCGGGTCTATGGATGTAGTCTACTTTCTCGCAGACACCTTGTGGAAACTTCCAAATTTGTTTCCCTAGGCCCCCCTTGTTTCCAAGAGCTTCTGGTTTCTCCCATCAGATCATTGATGTTTGTCAAAGTGGTGAAGCCATTTTCTTCCCTTTCCTCCTGGGCTTTTGCTAACAGACCTTGAGTCCGGTCTGTTCCTCAGTTTTTTGGTTTTTTTTAAAGGTCAGGTCTCTCCTGTTAATCATTCTTGAAGGAGTATAGTTCCCATTCTTGGATGGAGTCCATAAGGCAGGCACACTAGGTAATAAACCTCTAGCTGCCTCCCGTTGATCTCTGGGACCTTATCTGGTGTTGAACGCTTTATAGTGCTCTCCATTTGCATCCACTGTAGTCTATTCCTTTTTCCAGGGAAAGCTTTTACGGCAACTAGATCTTCCAGGGGCGAGTGTGAGGACTAGTAGCCCCGTCTTGTTGTCCTCCTTTCGCCTGAGCAAGGTGGTCCTGCGTCCGGGTTCCTCCCTTCTCCTAAGGCAGTTTACTCTTCCCTTGAGTGAGAGAGTCTCCTTTTGTTCTGTTCTTCTCATTGTCCTGACCGGCTTCTAAGATACATTGTTTCTGGTCTCTGCGCCCCTGTCTGGGACAGTCTCCTTAGACTCCCAGATGTTTGTTATCTGGAGAGTCCTCTTAATGGTCTTCTGGACTGGTTCCGCTCCGCCATCATGGACACATTGGGCAAGGGACAGAGCGTCCTCTCTGGAGTTCTGGCTGTCTTCACACAGGACTGGGGGTCTCCAGGACCATTCGTCTTCAGGTCCCTATTTGGCAGCCCTCAATTTGTTTTTTCTAGTTATCTGTACTTACCTGTTACAAGTTCTACAGAGTTCACACCGTCTTACCCTTTTGTCTTGGAAAGTTTCGGCCTAGGTAGTAAAGGCTTGCAAATTACAGTGGCTGGTTACCAATCTCAGAATCTCTTCAGTGTTTCTAGTCCTCTCTCTTCCCACCCTTGTGGATTGTTTTGGGATGTCCCATGGTTTCCTGTGTCCACCCAATGAAGCAATAGAGAAAAGAAGATTTTGGGTACTTACCATAAAGTCTTTCTCTGACCCTTCATTGGGGGACACGGCATCCGCCCTCTTTAGTTTCTCGGTTAGGCCAGTCTGTATCTTCTCAGGTCGCTTTTCCTACTGGTTTCATACAAACTGATCGGTTTAGCTCCGGTTGGTGGGTGTACACTACTAAGGAGCTAACTTTTTTCTTGGCTAGTGGCAGCTGCATACACCCCATGGTTAACGGTTTCCCAATGAAGGCTCAGAGACAGAGATCTTACTGTGAGTACCAAAAATCTTCTAGTAAATAAAATCCTCACTTCCTAACTCGAATCTTGTTTGTTTTTAGGGCCTGTGCACAACGAGCTCGCGTTCCAGCCTCCGATCTCTAATCACCCAGGTAAAGTCTCTTTCTATCATTTTGAAGACCCCAATATATGACTGAAACAATAAAGAAAAACGTATTCTGCAGAGAAGGTTTTTCGTCCATTTCTGCTGCCTTCTGTTCCTGTATGACGCACGTCTAGTCGTGTAAAGTTTTTGGGGCCACAATTTTCTGCTTTTCCTCCCGCAGCTCCCGAGTATTGGTGTTCCATCGCCTATTTTGAAATGGACGTCCAAGTTGGAGAAACCTTCAAAGTCCCATCCAACTGCCCCATTGTCACTGTGGACGGCTACGTGGACCCCTCGGGTGGTGATCGCTTCTGCTTGGGGCAACTTTCCAATGTGCATCGGACAGAAGCCATCGAGAGAGCGAGGTGATTAATGTGCCGTCTTGTAATGTATGAGTGTCAAGGGAGAAATTTAGGTGAAGATAGCTAATGGTATCTTCATTCAGAGTTTTCAGAGGCACGGATCGAATTAGCTATATATCTGCGCAGATATCACTGAATCAGACAATGATCACACAAAACGTGTTCCCTGTATGAGCCAATGTCATAGACTGGACTCGTGTATTGAAAAAGACTCAATTATACAGAATGCAACATTGACCTTGAAACTAGAACAGGGAGTAGGGAATATTTAACTCCCCAGTTTTCCCAGTTTGTTATAAAATACCTCTCTGCGTATTATTCCTTCTTTCTGTGTGTGAAACCACTGATAAGGCTCCCAATTAACTTAATGAATATCTCCCTTGTTCATTTGTACCTTGGTTAACTCTTTCTTGTATATACAGTTTAGAATCATATTATGGCGTCTGTGCAATTGTCATATAGACACACAAATAATTATGCTACTACATCTATATTTTAATTATTTAAATACACAGATATTCTTACTACTTTTGAACAAATAATTTATAGCCCAGGCTACCTTCACATGAGGAGGTGCTGGGAACATTTTACCTACTTGCCGGTGATTTTTCCTCCCCCAATTTCCACTTATTTTAAACCCCTTCCACACTACCACTATACATGTATGGCAGATGCCTGGTGCAGATGTATGGCTTGCTCAGAAGCTACATAAGACGGGTACTGGTGCTGCTTCTACCAGGAGCAACTGGAGCCAGCTCTGATCACTGCTGATGTCTGAGGTGCGCTCCCAGTGGGGCATCTGTCTGGGCACCTATCGTACCGTGATATGATTGTGGGGTGCCAATAGCACCCGGGGTCCTACTGAATGGCCCTGTCTCTGTCATCTTTGCACTCCAAAGACACAAAGGTTGAAAAAAGAATAATGGAAGCGTCAAGTTGTTTCTTTTCTGATCCAAGAGCTTATGCCTCGTCTCCCTCCCACATAGCTCAACCAAAGCCAATTAACTATGTTGGAATTTTAGGGGTTTTTTTGTCACCCTTTCAGCTTGTGTAGTTTTTTTTCCCCAGCCTTACAGCACATTATATATCCCATGTAATATTAAGCCCCAATATGGCGATTATGATGAAGGATAATAGGAAAAAAGACTGAACAGATGCACATTGGCTGCGTAGTGTATGGAGATGATGATAAGCAGCATGACCCCAGAACATTAGCTCACTATGTACAGATACTGCCTTACCGACCTCTATGGGGTCCAGCCCGGGGGCTCATCGGAGAGTCAGAATCAAAGTTTTGGGAAACCTGACTTCTGTATGATTATAATGTCACTAGTGATGAGTGAGCATTACCATGCTCGGATGTTCAGTACTGGTAACTAGTGATGAGCGGGCACTACCATGCTCGGATGCTCAGTACTCATAACTAGTGATGAGCGGGCACTACCATGCTCGGGTGCTCAGTACTGGTAGCTAGTGATGATCGGGCACTACCATGCTCGGATGCTCAGTACTGGTAGCTAGTGATGATCGGGCACTACCATGCTCGGGTGCTCAGTACTTGTAACTAGTGATGATCGGGCACTACCATGCTCGGGTGCTCAGCACTGGTAACTAGTGATAATCGGACACTACCATGCTTGGGTGCTCAGTACTCGTAACTAGTGATGAGCGGGCACTACCATGCTCGGGTGCTCAGTACTGGTAACTAGTGATAATCGGACACTACCATGCTTGGGTGCTCAGTACTCGTAACTAGTGATGAGCGGGCACTACCATGCTCGGGTGCTCTGTACTCGTAACTAGTGATGAGCGGGCACTACCATGCTCGGGTGCTCGGTACTCGTAACTAGTGATGAGCGGGCACTACCATGCTCGGGTGCTCAGTACTCATAACTAGTGATGAGCGGGCACTACCATGCTCGGGTGCTCTGTACTCGTAACTAGTGATGAGCGGGCACTACCATGCTCGTGGGCTCGGTACTCGTAACTAGTGATGAGCGGGCACTACCATGCTCGAGTGCTCAGTACTCGTAACTAGTGATGAGCGGGCACTACCATGCTCGAGTGCTCAGTACTCGTAACTAGTGATGAGCGGGCACTATCATGCTCGAGTGCTCAGTACTGGTAACTAGTACTGAGCACCCGAGTATGGTAGTGCCCGCTCATCACTAATTACGAGTACTGAGCACCCGAGCATGGTAGTGCCCGCTCATCACTAGTTACGAGTACTGAGCACCCGAGCATGGTAGTGCCCGCTCATCACTAGTTACGAGTACTGAGCACCCGAGTATGGTAGTGCCCGCTCATCACTAATTACGAGTACTGAGCACCCGATCATGGTAGTGCCCGCTCATCACTAGTTACGAGTACTGAGCACCCGAGCATGGTAGTGCCCGCTCATCACTAGTTACGAGTACTGAGCACCCGAGCATGGTAGTGCCCACTCATCACTAGTTACGAGTACTGAGCACCCGAGCATGGTAGTGCCCGCTCATCACTAGTTACGAGTACTGAGCACCCGAGCATGGTAGTGCCCGCTCATCACTAGTTACGAGTACTGAGCACCCGAGCATGGTAGTGCCCGCTCATCACTAAATGTCACTTTTCTTTACCCCATGTTTTCTCGCTTTCCTTCAGGTTACATATAGGGAAAGGCGTGCAGCTGGAGTGTAAGGGAGAAGGCGACGTCTGGGTGCGATGTCTCAGTGACCACGCAGTGTTTGTACAGAGCTACTACCTGGACAGAGAGGCGGGCCGAGCACCCGGGGACGCCGTGCACAAGATATACCCCAGTGCTTACATTAAGGTACTGTCCACCAGCCAATAACGATAAGTATCAATTATTTTTTTGTTTTCTGGATGACCCCTTTAAGAAGATAAGAATATCCTGACTGCTGTGCTGTGTGGTCATGTACCGTGCATCATGGCTGTTAGGACACTTGATGAGTATGGACCGCAAGAAGGTAATGATACTGTGCTTTTATGTGTGTCCTCCTCAAGGTGTTCGATTTACGCCAGTGCCACAGACAAATGCAGCAGCAGGCGGCCACGGCGCAGGCGGCGGCTGCGGCTCAAGCGGCGGCCGTAGCCGGAAATATTCCTGGCCCCGGATCCGTGGGTGGCATCGCACCAGCGATCAGTAAGTACCAGCGCACGTCACTGCTTGTATCAAAAAGTTTCTGAAAATGTGAAAACTTTTATTTTCCGTATTTCCCAGGCCTTTCTGCAGCCGCCGGGATCGGAGTGGACGATCTGCGCAGACTTTGCATCCTGCGGATGAGCTTTGTGAAGGGCTGGGGTCCTGATTACCCACGGCAGAGTATAAAGGAGACCCCCTGCTGGATTGAGATCCACTTACACCGCGCGCTGCAGCTCCTGGACGAGGTGCTGCACACCATGCCCATCGCAGACCCCCAGCCCCTGGACTGATGAGCAGGACGCCCCCCGCCACTCGTCTAGGTGGACGGACCGGACGCGGCCATTATTTGTAATCATGAATATATATAAATAGATATATAAATATATGCACATACCCTATTACCCCGCGTACGCCACATCAGGGTGGAATCCCACCAGACTTTTGTGGCTCCTTCCCCCTCCTTTTTTTTTTTTTGGTTTTTATTTTTGCTTCAAAACAGCATTTATATTTTTTATTTTTTTTGCTGTGGAATCTACTTTTTTAGGAACGGTCATCAGTGCCTCACGCGGTGGAGGACGGCAGCCTTCGGGCCAGGACTGGGAACGTACTATTAACCCCTTTTGGTGCTGCACATTTCCGGAGCAGCGGGCACACGTGGTAGGATCTTATAGGCCCGTGTCAGATCGATCGCGCGCATTGTTCTCCTCCGCTCCATGTAACTGAATGCCCTCGATTTGCTCGGCTTCTTAATGGCAGGAATAGGAAAAAAAAAAACCTTTAGTAAAAACTTCTGCCAACTCTTTATCATTTTAGATATAATAAACCGTGGCACGTATGGATTTAAAGGGACAGGAGGTCTATTGTAACCTGTTATCAGCCACCGAGGTTGTCCCTGACCATCCATTGCCTCCTGATCACTACTATATACTCCTCCCGAAAATGATACATCTATAGGTGAATGTTTTCTCCTTTCCCAACCGCAGGCTGTAGCATTCGGACCCCTTTACATTTAGCATTAAGCCCCCCGTTTACGGTCTGAAATACAGATTTGGAAAGTAAAGGTCCTCTCCTTTTTTTTTTTTTTTTTATCCTCTGAATACACTAAGTTGATCCTGTACACCCCTTTCCCCCCCCTCCCCGCCCCGCCCACACCGGAGAGAGGTGTCCTTCCTAATTTATTTTAATCCTAGTTTTACAGCTTCAGGGGAAAGTCTCGTCGGCACTATCTGCGATGCCGATTTCAGAGGCAGAAAAATGCCTCCGGTCTCTGTACTCTTTTAAATTTTTTTGCAGAGGTCAGAATTTTTTTATTTTTTTTAAGAACTTTTTTTGCAAAGTTATTAAATGGTTAAACCTAACGTCTGCACCTTGTATGGGGGCCGGACCCCATTTCCATTCCGGGCAGGATAGGAAATGTAGGTGATCGCTTGTGGGCCGGATATGCTGCCACCAGTAACGGACTGTAATGTAAGGCTATGTTCACACTTCCGCTGTTTTGCTTCCGTCAGGTCCGTCGTTGTGACGCAACGAATGTGTTATTTCATAGGATTCCGATCACAAGAATCCTGTGCAAAAAAAAACAACTGATCCGTCGCGTCCGTTACATCCGTTGTGCGTCCGTTTTTTGACGGATCCGGCGTGATCCGTTTGTGTTTGGGACAGATATGCTGGGCATGCTCAGTAGAGCATGACGGAATCCAGCACTGGATTTCGTCATGTGACGGATTACGGCAGAATCCAGCACCATAGAAATCCATTATAGCTTTTGACAGATTGCGACGGACACCTGCGGAGATCGTTTTTTTTTTTTTTGCTGCTCCAAAAAACGTTAAATTCAGCGTTGCTCCCGCCTCACGATCAGTCAGTAAATAACTGATCCGTCATGCAGCGGATGCAACGGAAGGCCATCCGTCGCAATCCATCGCTAATAGAAGCCTATGGGGAAAAAACGGATTCCTGTAAAATATTTTGCAGGATACCATAATTCCTCAAGGTGACGGATTGTGACTGATGCAAAACAGAAGTGTGAACATAGCCTTAGAGATTAGTTTTTATTGCTTATTTAGGGCAGGTGCACACAGACCGGATTCTGAGCCTAAACAATGTGTGGCACCATTAAAAAAAAAAAAATAAATAAATAAATAAAAAAAAATTATATATACATTTTTTTTTTATATATATATATATATATATATATATATATATATATATATATATATATATATATATATATATATATATATATATATATATATATATATATATATATATATTCCGCTCAGCCTAAACAATATATTCCGAATTATATATATCTTTTTTTTTTTTTTTTTTTTTTTTTTTTATTGGTGCCACACATTGTTTAGGCTCAGAATCCGGATTATAATATTGTTTAGGCTCAGTGGAATATATATATATATATATAATATTCCGCTGTGATATTTATTTTTTTATTTATTTTTATTTTTTTACCATTGCCACTGGATTAAAACCCTGCCAGTGTGCACCGGTCGGTTCATAGATTGTCCTGATTGATTGACAGCAGCGCTAATCCTCGTGCGGATCAGCGGCAGAACGCCAGGGGTCAGTCTTGGATTTCGATCACAGAAATCGGACTAAATCTGATTGATGATCCCCGTTGTATTGATAAGTTACAGAATCCCCTATTATTTAGGGGAAGGGATACCAGGCTTTCTAAGGGGATGTAACAGCCACTCTCAATATTTTTATCGACAGGACATTTCATTCCTCGTCATGATTTTTCACTTTTTAATTTTCCCGTGTCCCGTTGTATATACTCTTTTGCTTTTTTTTTCTTTTTTTCTTTTTTTAATGTTGCACATGGAAGTCCTCGTTCATGCTGGACACCAGGTACAACTTTCCCCCCCCCTCCCCGGCCTTGCAGGTCCTTGTATATACATGAACTGGTCCTGGACGCATTCATCCGAGGGACACGAATGCTTTTTATCTAGGTAGTTGCACCGCCGCCGCCTACATCAATGCATTACCTGCTTTTAATTTTTCTATCCAGCAGCCGTCGTAGTGTCTCCATTTGTTGTAAAGTAGAAAGTGACTTGTGTTCTAACAAATTACTAATTCTCAATAAACATGGGTTTATTACGAGCGGACGGCCCCGGTCTTCATTAGTGTGAACGTGTGCGGATGGATCTAGAAGGAAATGTCACTTTATAACTCGGGGCTGGAGTGCGTGAGCGCAAGTGCCCATGATTTATACACAGCTTCACTCATCGGCTCCTTGCTAACAAAACCACTACGAAAAGTAAAAAGATTTCTAAGTCCACATGTACCGTGTTTCCCCCAAAATAAGACCTAGCAGGAGTTTTCAGGGAGGCTTAAATATAAGACATCACCCGAAAATAAGACCTACTCACAGTCAATAATGAAGTGTCCATGCAGCGGTAAAAAAGTTAGACACTGCAGGACACTTTATGATAGACAGCGGGCACCCCCAAATGACAGAAGAAAGAAGACTCTGCGATCATACCAGATACCGACGCCGACCGGGAGCAGGTGATTGCATCAAGGTCCTGCGGCGGAACACACACACCCACACACATCATAACACACACACACACACACACACACACACATCAGATCACATACACACACACACACACACACACACACTACAGTTTGCATACACACACTCACCACATCCAGCGATATCACTTGATTCTCGGTGGCGTAAGGACCTGTGACGCTGTGCAGTGAGCTTCCAGGACCTGCGGGAGGATCACATGGCCGGAAGCATGTGGTATCTCCGGATGTTGAGTGTGTGCGCGCGATTGTACCAGTATGTGCGATTCCGTGAGTGTACGCAATCGGATGTGTGAGTGTATGCTGTCTGATGTGTGACTGTGTGTTCTGATTTGTGAGTGTCGGCCAGACGCAGGGGAGCACAGCTGCTGGGAGAACACAGGGGGGAGTGATGTGGAATGTGATGTGTGTGTGAGATCTGATGTATGCGAGTGTCAGCCAGACGCAGGGGAGCACAGCTGCTAGCAGATCACAGGGAGGAGTGATGTGGAATGTGGTGTGTGTGTGGGTGGGATCTGTTGTATGCGAGTGTCAGACAGATGTAGGGGAGCACAGCTGCAGGGAGATCACAGGGAGGAGTGATGTGGAATGTGGTGTGTGTGTGTGGGTGGGATCTGTTGTATGCGAGTGTCAGACAGATGTAGGGGAGCACAGCTGCAGGGAGATCACAGGGAGGAGTGATGTGGAATGTGATGTGTGTGATCTGATGTTGCGAGTGTCGGCCAGACACGGGAGCACAGCTGCTGGGAGGTCACAGGGAGGAGTGATGTGGTGTGTGTGTGTGTGTGGGTGAGATCTGATGTATGCGAGTGTCAGCCAGATGTAGGGGAGCACAGCTGCTGGGAGATCACAGGGAGGAATGATGTGGAATGTGATGTGTGTGTGATCTGATGTATGCGGCGCATATCAGCCAGATGTAGGGGAGCACAGCTGCAGGGAGATCACAGGGAGGAATGATGCGGAATGTGATGCGTGTGTGTGATCTGATGTATGCGGCGAATATCAGCCAGATGTAGGGGAGCACAGCTGCTGGGAGATCACAGGGAGGAATGATGTGGAATGTGATGTGTTTGTGTGTGTGTGTGTGTGATCTGATGTATGCGGCGAATATCATCCAGATGTAGGGGAGCACAACTGCAGGGAGATCACAGGGAGGAATGATGTGGAATGTGATGTGTGTGTGTGTGTGATCTGATGTTGCGGCGAATATCAGCCAGATGTAGGGGAGCACAACTGCAGGGAGATCACAGGGAGGAATGATGTGATGTGATTGTGATGTGATTGTGATGTGATTGTGATGTGATTGTGATGTGATGTGTGTGTGTGTGATCTGATGTATGCGGCGAATATCAGCCAGATGTAGGGGAGCACAGCTGCAGGGAGATCACAGAGAGGAATGATGTGGAATCTGATGTTTGTGTCTGTATGAGTGTGTGTGATGTGATCTATGCGAGTGTCAGCCAGATGCAGGGGAGGAAGGCGTGCAGCACACCTGCTGGGAGATCACAGGGAGATCTGGGAGACACAGACGCCCAGGTCTGGTGTAAGTTTGATCCTGGGAAGGGAAGGGGTGGGTGTCTGCTTTTTGTGGGGGGTAAACTTGTTGAGGATAAGAATTAAGTAACAAAAATACTTAATTCAGCCATTTCATAGACTCATATATAGTTTAGTTGATGTAGCCTAACACATATTTATGAATGCTTTTGTTTCTTACTAACATATATATTCAGTGATTTTCCTTCATACAATATAATAGCATATGTAACTTAAAGATGGCTCCTACATCCTGGACAACGCCCAAGAAGTTGAGAAACAGAGGAATTCCTAAAGTTTGGAACAACCAATCCAGCACAGACTATGCAAACTCCTATACATCCCGAGTCCAGCCTGCGATATTGGACTATATTTTGTCTACACCCTTTTCTTCCCTAGAGCTATAAAAAGTTTTGGGAACAATAAACGAGTAGAAGCTCACTGGCGTCCGTCGTGAGAGAAAGTTCATAACCGATCCAGTGTCAGTTATTGTTCTTTCTCGCGTGCACACATGACAATATAATTTGAACACGGCAGTCAGACCTTAAGAGACCCATTGTAGTCTCACCTCAACAAACTTACCCCCAACCATGTCTCCTCAAGAATAAGACACCCCCTGAAAATAAGACCTACTGCTTTTTTCAGGGCAAAAAAATATAAGACTGTGTCTTATTTTCGGGGAAACAGGTTACTGATACATTGTTGGTGACAGGTCGGTTGGACTCAGTAGAGGCTATATACATGTAGTATTGTACATGAAAGTGATCCAAAAACTACTCTGTAAGTGGCAAAGACATCAGAATTGTTTGAGGTCATTCCTCCCAGTAAAAAAAAGTTTTTTGTACAGTAGAATGCAAGACCGAACTCTAATGTAGCCGCTCTTCCTCTCCCTCACTTTCCCTTCCATCACTTGTCCAACGCTTTTTTTGCCCTGAACTCAAAGGCATAATAGAAGCAGCTTTATGTAATTTTCCAAACTGAAGTGCAGGAGCATAGAGACTAAATCCCCTCCTTCCCCCCCGTCCTGTAGAGAGAATGGAGACCCTTCTACTTTCTGTAGAGACGACAGAAACCCGCCCCACTTCCTGTAAATGGGACAGCTACTCACCCCCACTTCCTGTAGAGAGGAGAGCTACTCACCCCCACTTCCTGTAGAGAGGACAGCTACTCACCCCTACTTCCTGTAGAGAGGACAGCTACTCACCCCCCACTTCCTGTAGAGAGGACAGCTACTCACCTCCACTTCCTGTAGAGAGGACAGCTACTCACCTCCACTTCCTGTAGAGAGGACAAACCAGCCACCACTTCCTGTACGGAGGACAGATACCCCCATTTCCAGTAGAGAGGACGGCTACTCGCGCCCACTTTCTGTAGAGAGGACAGCTACTCGCGCCCACTTTCTGTAGAGAGGACAGCTACTCGCGCCCACTTTCTGTAGAGAGGACAGCTACTCGCGCCCACTTTCTGTAGAGAGGACAGCTACTCGCGCCCACTTTCTGTAGAGAGGACAGCTACTCGCACCCACTTTCTGTAGAGAGGACAGCTATTCACCCCCACTTTCAGTAGAGAGGACAGCTACTCACACCCACTTTTAGTAGAGAGGACAGCTACTCACACCCACTTTCAGTAGAGAGGACAGCTACTCACACTCACTTTCAGTAGAGAGGACAGCTACTCACACCCACTTCCAGTAGAGAGGACAGCTACTCACCCCCACTTCCTGTAGAGAGGACAGCTACTCACCCCCACTTCCTGTAGAGAGGACAGCTACTCACCCCCACTTCCTGTAGAGAGGACAGCTACTCACCCCCACTTCCTGTAGAGAGGACAGCTACTCACCCCCACTTCCTGTAGAGAGGACAGCTACTCACCCCCACTTCCTGTAGAGAGGACAGCTACTCACAATTCCAGTAGAGAGGACAGTTACTCACCTCCACTTCCAGTAGAGAGGACAGCTACTCTCACTTCCTGTAGGGAGGACAGACCCGCCACCACTTCCTGTAGGGAGGACAGACCCGCCCCAATGTCCTGTAGGGAGGACAGACCCGCCCCAATGTCCTGTAGAGGGGACAGACCAGCCTCAACTTCCTGTAGAGGAGATAGACCCGCTCCAACTTTTTTTTTTTTTAGAGGGGATAGAGACTCATCCCCACTTCCTGTACAGAGGACAGAGATCTGCTCCCACTTCCTGTAAAGAACAGACCCGCCACCACTTCCTTTAGAGATGACAGACCTACCCCTACTTCCTATAGACGGCACAGACCAGCCCCCACTTCCTGTAGAGAGGACAGACATGCCCCTCCTATTCTTGTAGAGGGGACAGACTCGCCCCCACTTCCTGTAGAGAGGACCTACCCACCCCCATTTTCAGTAGGAGTGCAGATCAACCCTCACTTCCTGTAGATGGACCAAAAAACTGCTCTCCCTTCCTGTAGAGGTACAGATACCATCCTCACTTCCTATAAAGCGGACAGAGACCTGCTCCCCACTTCTTGTAGATGGGCCAAAGACCTGCTGAAACTTCTTGTAGAAAGGACAGAGACCCACCCTCATTTCCTGTAGGAAGTACCGAATCGCTCCCATTTCCTGTAGAGGGATAGAAGCCCAACCTTAGTTTGTGAGGGGGCAGAGATCCACTCCAAGCTTCTTGTAGAGGGGGCAGAGACCAGTTTCTCACTTCCTGTAGAGGGGGCAGAGACCGCCTGACCCCCACTTCTGTCTCGTTTGCTACTATAGACAGATTAGTGGCTGTAACTCAAGCAATTTTTTTTTTTGGGGGGGGGGGGGCTGGGCAAGGGGGGAAGGCGCCATTTATATAAAGCATGTTCTCTGTTGGTCTATTTGTCATGTATTCAATGAGACAGAGTTATCTGAGCGTAGAGGGACATACAAGGACTCAGCAGTTGATAGTGGAACTTGACTTGTCATTTTTGGGACCAGATGTTGGAGATTGTGGTCTCTGTGCCATACAGCATCTGTGTATCAGGCTCTGCTATATGGAGAGTAACGGCGGCTGCCGCCTCTTTCACATTTTCCGTAAAGTGATATAAAAGTCGTAGAGTAACAATGAATAGATTTCGGGACAATGTAAATTTGCAGCTCTCCCCGTTTACTCCTCGGCCGCTCTAAGTGGGGAGATGTGTACAGAAGGGCAGCGAGCTAAATGATATCTCTTTAAGGAAGCGCTTTTATGGCGGGTTATGGTGGTTGGCGCGCTTCCCAGTGTAATTCTGCTGTATTGGTCTGACCCCGCACCTCAGAATCGTTCTTTTCCCTCCATTATTACCCAGCATTAATAATTCCATCCTCTCTCGCCTCCGCTAAGTACAATATGTGAGCTGTAAACCCTTTAGTCTCGGTCAGTGCTGCTGTGAGCAAATCTTTATTTTCTAGTGAAACAGAACAGTCCGTGTTATTCACCGCATACATTATATATTAGACTAGCTGTAGTACTCGGCGTTGCCCGGGGTAGTAACTGTCTGTCTATCTCTCTTCCAGTCTCTGTCTGTCTGTCGGTCTCTTTGTCTGTCTCTTTCTGTCTGTCTCTGTGTGTCTGTCTCTTTCCCTGTCTGTCTGTGTCTGACTCTATCCATGTGTGTCTGACTCTATCCATGTGTGTCTGACTATCCATGTGTGTCTGTGTCTCTATCCATGTCTCTCTGTCGCTGTCTCTGTATCAGTCTCTCTATCTCTGTGTATGTCTTTCTGTCTCTCTATCTCTGTGTCCGTCAGTCTCTTTCCTCCGCTGTCTCTTTCCCTGTCTGTCTCTTTCCCTGTCTGTCTCTTTCCCTGTCTGCCTCTGTCTTTGACTGTCTCTCTCAATCTCTTTCCCTGTCTGTCTCTTTACCTGTCTGTGCCTCTCTGTCTGTCTCTTGATTCTGTCTTTCTTTCTCTCTTTCCCTGTCTGTGACTGTCTGTCTGTCTCTGTCTCTTTGATTCTGTCTTTCTTTCCCTGTCTGTCTCTTTCCCTGTCTGTCTCTTTCCCTGTCTGTCTCTTTCCCTGTCTGTCTCTTTCCCTGTCTGTCTCCTTCCCTGTCTGTCTCTTTCCCTGTCTGTCTCTTTCCCTGTCTGTCTCCTTCCCTGTCTGTCTCCTTCCCTGTCTGTCTCCTTCCCTGTCTGTCTCCTTCCCTGTCTGTCTCTTTCCCTGTCTGTCTCTTTCCCTGTCTGTGCCTATGTCTGTCTGTGCCTATGTCTGTCTCTCTCTATCCATCTCCCCACCGACATATTACCTCACACATAAGCTTCTTATACTATGAATGTCCTTTGTTCCTATAGCAACCAATCATCGCTCCTATTATTGACCTGTAGCTCACAGCTCCATTGACTTTAATGGAGGCAGGTTTTTTGGAGACTAACTATAAAGCGCGGGGTTAAATTTTCCCATCAAAACATCGTCTATGATGTTCCCTGAGTCACATGGGGTGTCTGCAAATTTTCGTGTTTGTAAATGCGACGGTGCGGATTATTTTAGCGGACACACACACACACACACACACACACACTCAGTTTTATATATTAGATTATGTGATGCACTCACCACTGTATATTATAAGGGGAATAGTGGTCCTGTGACTTATGTGCCAACCACCACCTCCCTAAAAGGGAGGCAACATTCCCGATAATGCACAGCTTGGGGCTTCAGGCTAGTGCACACCCCCAATAAGTTCCAATAGGGTCGTTACAAACATTCAATTACCCGCTCTTCTTTGGGTTCTATTAACCCCTTAATGACCCAAGAATTTTGCATTTTTGCATTTTTTTATTTTTCTTCGGCGCTCCATTGGGAGACCCAGACGATTGGGTGTATAGCACTGCCTCCGGAGGCCACACAAAGCATTACACTAAAAAGTGTAAGGCCCCTCCCCTTCTGGCTATACACCCCCCGTGGGATCACGGGCTGCTCAGTTTTCAAGCTTTGTGCGAAGGAGGTCAGACATCCACGCATAGCTCCACTGTTTAGTCAGCAGTAGCTGCTGACTATATCGGATGGAAGAAAAGAGGGCCCATACTAGGGCCCCCAGCATGCTCCCTTCTCACCCCATTCCTATTGGCGGTGTTTGTTAAGGTTGAGGTACCCATTGTGGGTACGGAGGCTGGAGCCCACATGCTGCTTTCCTTCCCCATCCCCCTGAGGGGCTCTGAGGAAGTGGGATCTTACCGGCCCCCAAGCCCTGAGGCCGGGCTCCATCCACAGACCCGTAGAACCTGCTGGATACGGAGCTGGGTACCGTTCAGGGACAAGGCCCTGCAACATTCAGGTACTCTGTGTCCCCGTATGTACAGGCCGCGCACACTCCAGACTTGCTGGGTGTGCTAGTGCGCCGGGGACAGTAGCGCTGCGTGCTGGGGTTACAGTCACTGCAGTTTCTCTGAGGGACTTTATGTGTTGGGGACTGCCGCGCCGGCCGCCCCTGGAGCGGCGGCGCGGCTGAGACTTGTGGTGCGCCGGGGACTTAGCGCCGACCGTGCTTTTACGACGGCGGCGCTTATAAATCTAGTCCCCGGCTTTTGCGGCCTAGCTCCGCTTCGTTCCCGCCCCCACCCTGTCAATCAGGGCAAGGGAGAGACGCTGTACGATAGTCAGCGCCGAGGGCTGGAGTCTTATTTACATACTCCAGCCCTCTCACTGAGCACAGTGGGGCGCAGGTTTCCCGCACTTTGTCTGCACACGCCCAGGGCCCGCCCCTCTCCACAGGACGCCGGCAGCCATTCCTACATGCAGTCTGGCTGGAGAACGGACACAGGCTATGGGAGACCCAGACAAGGGATTTCTGGCGAGCCGTACCTCCATGGCGTCTGCCAACTCGGTGGTTTTGCGCAGAGCCTTGTGGTTAAAAGAATGGAAAGCGGATTCTGCTTCCAAAAAATGTTTAACCAGCTTGCCACTATCTGTAGACAGACTGTTTGGTGAGCAATTGGCTGAAATCATTAAACAGTCCAAGGGTAAAGACTCCTCCTTACCCCAGCCCAGATCAAGCAAACCTCAACAAAGGAGGTGGCAGTCGAGATTTCGGTCCTTTCGAGGCTCCGGCAAGGCCCAATTCTCCTCGTCCAAAGGGACTCAGAAGGAGCAAAGGGGCTCAGATTCCTGGCGGGCTCACTCACGCCCCAAGAAAGCAACCGGAGGAACCGCTTCCAAGGCGGCTGCCTCATGACTTTCGGCCTCCTCCCTCCGCATCCTCGGTCGGTGGCAGGCTCTCCCGCTTTTGCGACATTTGGCTGCCACAGGTCAAGGACCGGTGGGTAACAGACATTTTGGCTCACGGGTACAGGATAGAGTTCAGTTCTCGTCCTCCGCCTCGGTTCTTCAGAACTTCCCCACATCCCGACCGAGCAGATGCTCTTCTGCAGGCGGTGGGCTCACTAAGAGCAGAAGGAGTGGTGATCCCTGTTCCTCTTCAGGAACAAGGGCAAGGTTTTTACTCCAATCTCTTCGTGGTTCCAAAAAAGGACGGCTCGTTCCGTCCTGTTCTGGACCTAAAGCTGCTCAACAAGCATGTGAACGCCAGGCGGTTCCGGATGGAATCCCTCCGCTCCGTCATTGCCTCAATGTCTCAAGGAGATTTCCTTGCATCAATAGACATCAAAGATGCTTATCTCCACGTGCCGATTGCTACAGAGCACCAACGTTTTCTACGTTTTGTGATAAGAGACGAACATCTCCAGTTCGTAGCTCTGCCTTTTGGTCTGGCGACAGCCCCACGGGTTTTCACCAAGGTCATGGCGGCAGTGGTAGCAGTCTTGCACTCCCAGGGACACTCGGTGATCCCTTACTTGGACGATCTACTTGTCAAAGCACCCTCTCAAGAGGCATGCCAACACAGCCTGAATGTTGCGCTGGAGACTCTCCAGACTTTCGGGTGGATCATCAACTTTTCAAAGTCAAATCTGTCACCGACTCAATCACTAACGTATCTTGGCATGGAGTTTCATACTCTCTCAGCGATAGTGAAGCTTCCGCTGGACAAGCAGCGGTCACTACAGACAGGGGTACAGTCTCTCCTTCATGGTCAGTCGCACTCCTTAAGGCGCCTCATGCACTTCCTAGGGAAGATGGTGGCAGCAATGGAGGCAGTCCCGTTTGCACAGTTTCATCTGCGCCCACTTCAATGGGACATTCTCCGCCAATGGGACGGGAAGTCAACTTCCCTGGACAGGAAAGTCTCCCTTTCCCAGACGGCCAAGGACTCTCTGCAATGGTGGCTTCTTCCCACCTCATTATCACAGGGAAGATCATTCCTACCCCCATCCTGGGCAGTGGTCACGACAGACGCGAGTCTGTCAGGGTGGGGAGCAGTTTTTCTCCACCACAGGGCTCAAGGGACGTGGACTCAGCAGGAGTCCACCCTTCAGATCAATGTTCTGGAAATCAGGGCAGTGTATCTTGCCCTACTAGCCTTCCAGCAGTGGCTGGAAGGAAAGCAGATCCGAATTCAGTCGGACAACTCCACAGCGGTGGCATACATCAACCACCAAGGAGGGACACGCAGTCGGCAAGCCTTCCAGGAAGTCCGGCGGATTCTGTTGTGGGTGGAGGACAGAGCATCCACCATATCAGCGGTTCACATCCCGGGCGTAGAAAACTGGGAAGCAGACTTCCTCAGTCGCCAGGGTATGGACGCAGGGGAATGGTCCCTTCACCCGGACGTGTTTCAGGAAATCTGTCGCCGCAGGGGGGTGCCGGACGTCGACCTAATGGCGTCGCGGCACAACAACAAGGTCCCGACGTTCATGGCGCGGTCTCGCGATCAAAGAGCTCTGGCGGCAGACGCCTTGGTGCAAGATTGGTCGCAGTTCCGGCTCCCTTATGTGTTCCCACCTCTGGCACTCTTGCCCAGAGTGCTACGCAAGATCAGATCCGATTGCAGACGTCATACTCGTCGCCCCAGACTGGCCGAGGAGGTCGTGGTACCCGGATCTGTGGCATCTCACGGTCGGCCAACCGTGGACACTACCAGACCGACCAGACTTACTGTCCCAAGGGCCGTTTTTCCATCGGAATTCTGCGGCCCTGTACCTGACTGTGTGGCCATTGAGTCCTGGATCCTAGCGTCTTCAGGATTATCCCAAGGAGTCGTTGCCACCATGAGACAGGCTAGGAAGTCCACTTCTGCTAAGATCTACCACAGAACGTGGAGGATTTTCTTATCCTGGTGCTCTGCACAAGGAGTATCCCCCTGGCCATTCGCGTTACCTACTTTTCTTTCCTTCCTGCAATCTGGGTTGGAAAAGGGCTTGTCGCTCGGCTCCCTTAAAGGGCAAGTCTCGGCACTATCCGTGTTTTTTCAGAAGCGTCTAGCACGGCTTTCTCAGGTGCGCACGTTCCTGCAGGGGGGTTTGTCATATCGTCCATCCGTACAGGCGGCCGTTAGATCCATGGGATCTAAACAGGGTACTAGTTGCTCTCCAGAAGCCGCCCTTCGAGCCTCTGAGGGATGTTTCACTTTCTCGTCTCTCACAGAAAGTGGCCTTTCTAGTGGCGGTCACGTCTCTTCGGAGAGTGTCTGAGCTAGCAGCGCTGTCATCCAAGGCTCCCTTCCTGGTGTTCCACCAGGACAAGGTAGTGCTGCGCCCCATTCGGGAGTTTCTCCCTAAGGTGGTATCCTCTTTTCATCTTAATCAGGATATCTCCTTGCCTTCCTTTTGTCCTCATCCAGTTCTTCGGTATGAAAAGGATTTACATTTGTTAGATCTGGTGAGAGCACTCAGAATCTACATTTCCCGCACGGCGCCCCTGCGCCGCTCGGATGCACTCTTTGTCCTTGTCGCTGGTAAGCGCAAAGGGTCGCAGGCTTCCAAAGCCACCCTGGCTCGATGGATCAAAGAACCAATTCTTGAAGCCTACCGTTCTGCTGGGCTTCCGGTTCCATCAGGGCTGAAGGCCCACTCTACCAGAGCCGTGGGTGCGTCCTGGGCATTACGACACCAGGCTACGGCTCAACAGGTGTGCCAGGCAGCTACCTGGTCGAGTCTGCACACTTTCACCAAACATTATCAGGTGCATACCTATGCTTCGGCGGACGCCAGCCTAGGTAGAAGAGTCCTGCAGGCGGCAGTTACCTCCCCGTAGGGGAAGGCTGTCTTTGCAGCTCTAACATGAGGTATTTCTTTACCCACCCAGGGACTGCTTTTGGACGTCCCAATCGTCTGGGTCTCCCAATGGAGCGCCGAAGAAGAAGGGAATTTTGTTACTTACCGTAAATTCCTTTTCTTCTAGCTCCTATTGGGAGACCCAGCACCCGCCCTGTTGTCCTTCGGGATTGTTGGTTTTTTTCGGGTACACATGTTGTTCATGTTGAACGGTTTTCAGTTCTCCGATGTTACTTCGGAGTGAATTTGTTTAAACCAGTTATTGGCTTTCCTCCTTCTTGCTTTAGCACTAAAACTGAGCAGCCCGTGATCCCACGGGGGGTGTATAGCCAGAAGGGGAGGGGCCTTACACTTTTTAGTGTAATGCTTTGTGTGGCCTCCGGAGGCAGTGCTATACACCCAATCGTCTGGGTCTCCCAATAGGAGCTAGAAGAAAAGGAATTTACGGTAAGTAACAAAATTCCCTTCTTTTTCCAATCCTTGTTCCAAGACCCAAACTTTTTTTTTTTTTTGTCAAAATAGCCGTATAAGCGTTATTTTTTCAAGGTTAGTTGTACTTCTGGACGACACCATTCACTTTGCCATATACTGAAGACTGGGAAAAAAAATTAAAAGACCAGAGAAATTGTGGAAGATGAACCATTGCCATTGTTTTGAGGTTTAGTTTACAGCATTTACTGTTTGGTAAAAATTACCTTGAAACCGGATTCTCCGGGTCAGTATGACTGCAACGACACCAAACTACCAGTGTTTTTATTAGCGTGATGGAAAAAAATCAGAAAGTTCTATGATTCGAAACTGTATTTTTCCTTTTACCCATGACAGCACCTGAGAGCGAGGATTCACTCCCAATGACAGGAAACCTGCAAAACAAAAAGGTGGCACCGTTCCAACACTTCAGTGGTTTCCAATCTTGGGAGAGGGAGCTTGCACCCTTGGGGCTCCAGGGAGTTGAGTTTCTTTTTTGTTGGAAACAGTAGCAGCTGTTTTTGTCACCTTAACCTATGTCACTGCTATCTCTGGTGGTCGGTGGCTCTATGCTATCTTGCATGATGTGCGTTGAGGTGGGCAACCGCAGTACTTTCAATTCAGACTTGCTAGCTGCTTGCATTGTGTGGACGTTTCCATCGTAGGTGCCTCTGTGAAGCTGGCTGGGAACTTGTGGTGCATAACAGAGGCACCAGGTCTTCAGCCAGTGCTGAAGCTTTAGCTCCTGGTGGTGTTGAGTGGCCAATATTTTGTGCTTCGCTCCTGAGAGAAGATTACAACCAAATTGAACATGTGATAAGGAAGACCACTTAGAAGACCCAGTCCTTCCTCCCAGAGTGATAGTGATTGGCCTTTGATGTCTGTATGTGATCGGCCCAGGCACTCGGTGTTCTGCCCTCACATTTTGAGGAGATACTGGAGGATTAAGACCGGTTATACAGTATGTGTTGCTTGCTCTATCATCTTCAGATGATGACGTAACGGGTAGACCTTGCTTACCGATGAAGATACAGATAAGCTGATTGAGACGGTTAGGTCCACCATGAATATCAAGGAGCAAAAAAACTAGGTCCATTCCGGATACCATGTGTGCTGGTCTGGAGCAACATAAGTGCAGGTCATTCCCGATAGACAGAAATGTTCTCCCTCTAAGGCTGGAGTCACACTTGTGAGTGAGTAGCGTGAGTCTTGTATCGGCATCACCCGGCAAGGCTGCACACTCTCAGGACAGGAGCGTCTCAGCTGCATAGAAATACATGCAGCCGACCCCGCTCCTGTTAGGAGACTGTGCAGCCTTGCCGGGTGATGTCGATGCAAGACTCACGCGAGTCACTCGCAACTGTGATTCTGGCCTAAGTCCCCCTTTACACATCAGTGAAAAACACAGAGTTTTTTCACTGACGTGTTAAAAACGCATATGTCTCTCCGTGTGCTGTGATTCACAGCACACGTGGGTTCTCCATGTTCTACCCGTGATCCGTGATAGCACATGGAAATTGGGCAATTATACTCACCTGTCTCTGCTCTTGCTGTCCGTGGTGTCTGCTGAATCTCCGGCTCTGCTGTGTTTCCGGCCACCACTGTC
>NW_027443810.1:0-34802 GCF_048569485.1 Anomaloglossus baeobatrachus | reverse complement strand
TTGGTGGAGATGATATTTAATAAAATAAGTAGAAATCCACTAAAAGTTTTGTTTGGTTATCTTGCAATCCCGAGATAATCGTCTCCATGCTCCAAATCCATTTTAAAGCCATTTTTAAGGCATTTCGCGCATACATGAAATGAACACATTTTTCTCCAAAACTATAACAGATGCAAGCTTGTCCTGTTTGGTGGAGATGATATTTAATAAAATAAGTAGAAATCCACTAAAAGTTTTGTTTGGTTATCTTGCAATCCCGAGATAATCGTCTCCATTATCTCGGGATTGCAAGATAACCAAACAAAACTTATAGTGGATTTCTACTTATTTTATTAAATATCATCTCCACCAAACAGGACAAGCTTGCATCTGTTATAGTTTTGGAGAAAAATGTGTTCATTTCATGTATGCGCGAAATGCCTTAAAAATGGCTTTAAAATGGATTTGGAGCATGGAGACGATTATCTCGGGATTGCAAGATAACCAAACAAAACTTTTAGTGGATTTCTACTTATTTTATTAAATATCATCTCCACCAAACAGGACAAGCTTGCATCTGTTATAGTTTTGAAGAAAAATGTGTTCATTTCATGTATGCGCGAAATGCCTTAAAAATGGCTTTAAAATGGATTTGGAGCATGGAGACGATTATCTCGGGATTGCAAAATAACCAAACAAAACTTTTAGTGGATTTCTACTTATTTTATTAAATATCATCTCCACCAAACAGGACAAGCTTGCATCTGTTATAGTTTTGGAGAAAAATGTGTTCATTTCATGTATGCGCGAAATGCCTTAAAAATGGCTTTAAAATGGATTTGGAGCATGGAGACGATTATCTCGGGATTGCAAGATAACCAAACAAAACTTTTAGTGGATTTCTACTTATTTTATTAAATATCATCTCCACCAAACAGGACAAGCTTGCATCTGTTATAGTTTTGGAGAAAAATGTGTTCATTTCATGTATGCGCGAAATGCCTTAAAAATGGCTGTAAAATGGATTTGGAGCATGGAGACGATTATCTCGGGATTGCAAGATAACCAAACAAAACTTTTAGTGGATTTCTACTTATTTTATTAAATATCATCTCCACCAAACAGGACAAGCTTGCATCTGTTATAGTTTTGGAGAAAAATGTGTTCATTTCATGTATGCGCGAAATGCCTTAAAAATGGCTTTAAAATGGATTTGGAGCATGGAGACGATTATCTCGGGATTGCAAGATAACCAAACAAAACTTTTAGTGGATTTCTACTTATTTTAGTAAATATCATCTCCACCAAACAGGACAAGCTTGCATCTGTTATAGTTTTGGAGAAAAATGTGTTCATTTCATGTATGCGCGAAATGCCTTAAAAATGGCTTTAAAATGGATTTGGAGCATGGAGACGATTATCTCGGGATTGCAAGATAACCAAACAAAACTTTTAGTGGATTTCTACTTATTTTATTAAATATCATCTCCACCAAACAGGACAAGCTTGCATCTGTTATAGTTTTGGAGAAAAATGTGTTCATTTCATGTATGCGCGAAATGCCTTAAAAATGGCTTTAAAATGGATTTGGAGCATGGAGACGATTATCTCGGGATTGCAGGATAACCAAACAAAACTTTTAGTGGATTTCTACTTATTTTATTAAATATCATCTCCACCAAACAGGACAAGCTTGCATCTGTTATAGTTTTGGAGAAAAATGTGTTCATTTCATGTATGCGCGAAATGCCTTAAAAATGGCTTTAAAATGGATTTGGAGCATGGAGACGATTATCTCGGGATTGCAAGATAACCAAACAAAACTTTTAGTGGATTTCTACTTATTTTATTAAATATCATCTCCACCAAACAGGACAAGCTTGCATCTGTTATAGTTTTGGAGAAAAATGTGTTCATTTCATGTATGCGCGAAATGCCTTAAAAATGGCTTTAAAATGGATTTGGAGCATGGAGACGATTATCTCGGGATTGCAAGATAACCAAACAAAACTTTTAGTGGATTTCTACTTATTTTATTAAATATCATCTCCACCAAACAGGACAAGCTTGCATCTGTTATAGTTTTGGAGAAAAATGTGTTCATTTCATGTATGCGCGAAATGCCTTAAAAATGGCTTTAAAATGGATTTGGAGCATGGAGACGATTATCTCGGGATTGCAAGATAACCAAACAAAACTTTTAGTGGATTTCTACTTATTTTATTAAATATCATCTCCACCAAACAGGACAAGCTTGCATCTGTTATAGTTTTGGAGAAAAATGTGTTCATTTCATGTATGCGCGAAATGCCTTAAAAATGGCTTTAAAATGGATTTGGAGCATGGAGACGATTATCTCGGGATTGCAAGATAACCAAACAAAACTTTTAGTGGATTTCTACTTATTTTATTAAATATCATCTCCACCAAACAGGACAAGCTTGCATCTGTTATAGTTTTGGAGAAAAATGTGTTCATTTCATGTATGCGCGAAATGCCTTAAAAATGGCTTTAAAATGGATTTGGAGCATGGAGACGATTATCTCGGGATTGCAAGATAACCAAACAAAACTTTTAGTGGATTTCTACTTATTTTATTAAATATCATCTCCACCAAACAGGACAAGCTTGCATCTGTTATAGTTTTGGAGAAAAATGTGTTCATTTCATGTATGCGCGAAATGCCTTAAAAATGGCTTTAAAATGGATTTGGAGCATGAAGACGATTATCTCGGGATTGCAAGATAACCAAACAAAACTTTTAGTGGATTTCTACTTATTTTATTAAATATCATCTCCACCAAACAGGACAAGCTTGCATCTGTTATAGTTTTGGAGAAAAATGTGTTCATTTCATGTATGCGCGAAATGCCTTAAAAATGGCTTTAAAATGGATTTGGAGCATGGAGACGATTATCTCGGGATTGCAAGATAACCAAGATTACCAAACAAAACTTTTAGTGGATTTCTACTTATTTAATAAAATAAGTAGAAATCCACTAAAAGTTTTGTTTGGTTATCTTGCAATCCCGAGATAATCGTCTCCATGCTCCAAATCCATTTTAAAGCCATTTTTAAGGCATTTCGCGCATACATGAAATGAACACATTTTTCTCCAAAACTATAACAGATGCAAGCTTGTCCTGTTTGGTGGAGATGATATTTAATAAAATAAGTAGAAATCCACTAAAAGTTTTGTTTGGTTATCTTGCAATCCCGAGATAATCGTCTCCATGCTCCAAATCCATTTTAAAGCCATTTTTAAGGCATTTCGCGCATACATGAAATGAACACATTTTTCTCCAAAACTATAACAGATGCAAGCTTGTCCTGTTTGGTGGAGATGATATTTAATAAAATAAGTAGAAATCCACTAAAAGTTTTGTTTGGTTATCTTGCAATCCCGAGATAATCGTCTCCATGCTCCAAATCCATTTTAAAGCCATTTTTAAGGCATTTCGCGCATACATGAAATGAACACATTTTTCTCCAAAACTATAACAGATGCAAGCTTGTCCTGTTTGGTGGAGATGATATTTAATAAAATAAGTAGAAATCCACTAAAAGTTTTGTTTGGTTATCTTGCAATCCCGAGATAATCGTCTCCATGCTCCAAATCCATTTTAAAGCCATTTTAAGGCATTTCGCGCATACATGAAATGAACACATTTTTCTCCAAAACTATAACAGATGCAAGCTTGTCCTGTTTGGTGGAGATGATATTTAATAAAATAAGTAGAAATCCACTAAAAGTTTTGTTTGGTTATCTTGCAATCCCGAGATAATCGTCTCCATGCTCCAAATCCATTTTAAAGCCATTTTTATGGCATTTCGCGCATACATGAAATGAACACATTTTTCTCCAAAACTATAACAGATGCAAGCTTGTCCTGTTTGGTGGAGATGATATTTAATAAAATAAGTAGAAATCCACTAAAAGTTTTGTTTGGTTATCTTGCAATCCCGAGATAATCGTCTCCATGCTCCAAATCCATTTTAAAGCCATTTTTAAGGCATTTCGCGCATACATGAAATGAACACATTTTTCTCCAAAACTATAACAGATGCAAGCTTGTCCTGTTTGGTGGAGATGATATTTAATAAAATAAGTAGAAATCCACTAAAAGTTTTGTTTGGTTATCTTGCAATCCCGAGATAATCGTCTCCATTATCTCGGGATTGCAAGATAACCAAACAAAACTTTTAGTGGATTTCTACTTATTTTATTAAATATCATCTCCACCAAACAGGACAAGCTTGCATCTGTTATAGTTTTGGAGAAAAATGTGTTCATTTCATGTATGCGCGAAATGCCTTAAAAATGGCTTTAAAATGGATTTGGAGCATGGAGACGATTATCTCGGGATTGCAAGATAACCAAACAAAACTTTTAGTGGATTTCTACTTATTTTATTAAATATCATCTCCACCAAACAGGACAAGCTTGCATCTGTTATAGTTTTGAAGAAAAATGTGTTCATTTCATGTATGCGCGAAATGCCTTAAAAATGGCTTTAAAATGGATTTGGAGCATGGAGACGATTATCTCGGGATTGCAAGATAACCAAACAAAACTTTTAGTGGATTTCTACTTATTTTATTAAATATCATCTCCACCAAACAGGACAAGCTTGCATCTGTTATAGTTTTGGAGAAAAATGTGTTCATTTCATGTATGCGCGAAATGCCTTAAAAATGGCTTTAAAATGGATTTGGAGCATGGAGACGATTATCTCGGGATTGCAAGATAACCAAACAAAACTTTTAGTGGATTTCTACTTATTTTATTAAATATCATCTCCACCAAACAGGACAAGCTTGCATCTGTTATAGTTTTGGAGAAAAATGTGTTCATTTCATGTATGCGCGAAATGCCTTAAAAATGGCTTTAAAATGGATTTGGAGCATGGAGACGATTATCTCGGGATTGCAAGATAACCAAACAAAACTTTTAGTGGATTTCTACTTATTTTATTAAATATCATCTCCACCAAACAGGACAAGCTTGCATCTGTTATAGTTTTGGAGAAAAATGTGTTCATTTCATGTATGCGCGAAATGCCTTAAAAATGGCTTTAAAATGGATTTGGAGCATGGAGACGATTATCTCGGGATTGCAAGATAACCAAACAAAACTTTTAGTGGATTTCTACTTATTTTATTAAATATCATCTCCACCAAACAGGACAAGCTTGCATCTGTTATAGTTTTGGAGAAAAATGTGTTCATTTCATGTATGCGCGAAATGCCTTAAAAATGGCTTTAAAATGGATTTGGAGCATGGAGACGATTATCTCGGGATTGCAAGATAACCAAACAAAACTTTTAGTGGATTTCTACTTATTTTATTAAATATCATCTCCACCAAACAGGACAAGCTTGCATCTGTTATAGTTTTGGAGAAAAATGTGTTCATTTCATGTATGCGCGAAATGCCTTAAAAATGGCTTTAAAATGGATTTGGAGCATGGAGACGATTATCTCGGGATTGCAAGATAACCAAACAAAACTTTTAGTGGATTTCTACTTATTTTATTAAATATCATCTCCACCAAACAGGACAAGCTTGCATCTGTTATAGTTTTGGAGAAAAATGTGTTCATTTCATGTATGCGCGAAATGCCTTAAAAATGGCTTTAAAATGGATTTGGAGCATGGAGACGATTATCTCGGGATTGCAAGATAACCAAACAAAACTTTTAGTGGATTTCTACTTATTTTATTAAATATCATCTCCACCAAACAGGACAAGCTTGCATCTGTTATAGTTTTGGAGAAAAATGTGTTCATTTCATGTATGCGCGAAATGCCTTAAAAATGGCTTTAAAATGGATTTGGAGCATGGAGACGATTATCTCGGGATTGCAAGATAACCAAACAAAACTTTTAGTGGATTTCTACTTATTTTATTAAATATCATCTCCACCAAACAGGACAAGCTTGCATCTGTTATAGTTTTGGAGAAAAATGTGTTCATTTCATGTATGCGCGAAATGCCTTAAAAATGGCTTTAAAATGGATTTGGAGCATGGAGACGATTATCTCGGGATTGCAAGATAACCAAACAAAACTTTTAGTGGATTTCTACTTATTTTATTAAATATCATCTCCACCAAACAGGACAAGCTTGCATCTGTTATAGTTTTGGAGAAAAATGTGTTCATTTCATGTATGCGCGAAATGCCTTAAAAATGGCTTTAAAATGGATTTGGAGCATGGAGACGATTATCTCGGGATTGCAAGATAACCAAACAAAACTTTTAGTGGATTTCTACTTATTTTATTAAATATCATCTCCACCAAACAGGACAAGCTTGCATCTGTTATAGTTTTGGAGAAAAATGTGTTCATTTCATGTATGCGCGAAATGCCTTAAAAATGGCTTTAAAATGGATTTGGAGCATGGAGACGATTATCTCGGGATTGCAAGATAACCAAACAAAACTTTTAGTGGATTTCTACTTATTTTATTAAATATCATCTCCACCAAACAGGACAAGCTTGCATCTGTTATAGTTTTGGAGAAAAATGTGTTCATTTCATGTATGCGCGAAATGCCTTAAAAATGGCTTTAAAATGGATTTGGAGCATGGAGACGATTATCTCGGGATTGCAAGATAACCAAACAAAACTTTTAGTGGATTTCTACTTATTTTATTAAATATCATCTCCACCAAACAGGACAAGCTTGCATCTGTTATAGTTTTGGAGAAAAATGTGTTCATTTCATGTATGCGCGAAATGCCTTAAAAATGGCTTTAAAATGGATTTGGAGCATGGAGACGATTATCTCGGGATTGCAAGATAACCAAACAAAACTTTTAGTGGATTTCTACTTATTTTATTAAATATCATCTCCACCAAACAGGACAAGCTTGCATCTGTTATAGTTTTGGAGAAAAATGTGTTCATTTCATGTATGCGCGAAATGCCTTAAAAATGGCTTTAAAATGGATTTGGAGCATGGAGACGATTATCTCGGGATTGCAAGATAACCAAACAAAACTTTTAGTGGATTTCTACTTATTTTATTAAATATCATCTCCACCAAACAGGACAAGCTTGCATCTGTTATAGTTTTGGAGAAAAATGTGTTCATTTCATGTATGCGCGAAATGCCTTAAAAATGGCTTTAAAATGGATTTGGAGCATGGAGACGATTATCTCGGGATTGCAAGATAACCAAACAAAACTTTTAGTGGATTTCTACTTATTTTATTAAATATCATCTCCACCAAACAGGACAAGCTTGCATCTGTTATAGTTTTGGAGAAAAATGTGTTCATTTCATGTATGCGCGAAATGCCTTAAAAATGGCTTTAAAATGGATTTGGAGCATGGAGACGATTATCTCGGGATTGCAAGATAACCAAACAAAACTTTTAGTGGATTTCTACTTATTTTATTAAATATCATCTCCACCAAACAGGACAAGCTTGCATCTGTTATAGTTTTGGAGAAAAATGTGTTCATTTCATGTATGCGCGAAATGCCTTAAAAATGGCTTTAAAATGGATTTGGAGCATGGAGACGATTATCTCGGGATTGCAAGATAACCAAACAAAACTTTTAGTGGATTTCTACTTATTTTATTAAATATCATCTCCACCAAACAGGACAAGCTTGCATCTGTTATAGTTTTGGAGAAAAATGTGTTCATTTCATGTATGCGCGAAATGCCTTAAAAATGGCTTTAAAATGGATTTGGAGCATGGAGACGATTATCTCGGGATTGCAAGATAACCAAACAAAACTTTTAGTGGATTTCTACTTATTTTATTAAATATCATCTCCACCAAACAGGACAAGCTTGCATCTGTTATAGTTTTGGAGAAAAATGTGTTCATTTCATGTATGCGCGAAATGCCTTAAAAATGGCTTTAAAATGGATTTGGAGCATGGAGACGATTATCTCGGGATTGCAAGATAACCAAACAAAACTTTTAGTGGATTTCTACTTATTTTATTAAATATCATCTCCACCAAACAGGACAAGCTTGCATCTGTTATAGTTTTGGAGAAAAATGTGTTCATTTCATGTATGCGCGAAATGCCTTAAAAATGGCTTTAAAATGGATTTGGAGCATGGAGACGATTATCTCGGGATTGCAAGATAACCAAACAAAACTTTTAGTGGATTTCTACTTATTTTATTAAATATCATCTCCACCAAACAGGACAAGCTTGCATCTGTTATAGTTTTGGAGAAAAATGTGTTCATTTCATGTATGCGCGAAATGCCTTAAAAATGGCTTTAAAATGGATTTGGAGCATGGAGACGATTATCTCGGGATTGCAAGATAACCAAACAAAACTTTTAGTGGATTTCTACTTATTTTATTAAATATCATCTCCACCAAACAGGACAAGCTTGCATCTGTTATAGTTTTGGAGAAAAATGTGTTCATTTCATGTATGCGCGAAATGCCTTAAAAATGGCTTTAAAATGGATTTGGAGCATGGAGACGATTATCTCGGGATTGCAAGATAACCAAACAAAACTTTTAGTGGATTTCTACTTATTTTATTAAATATCATCTCCACCAAACAGGACAAGCTTGCATCTGTTATAGTTTTGGAGAAAAATGTGTTCATTTCATGTATGCGCGAAATGCCTTAAAAATGGCTTTAAAATGGATTTGGAGCATGGAGACGATTATCTCGGGATTGCAAGATAACCAAACAAAACTTTTAGTGGATTTCTACTTATTTTATTAAATATCATCTCCACCAAACAGGACAAGCTTGCATCTGTTATAGTTTTGGAGAAAAATGTGTTCATTTCATGTATGCGCGAAATGCCTTAAAAATGGCTTTAAAATGGATTTGGAGCATGGAGACGATTATCTCGGGATTGCAAGATAACCAAACAAAACTTTTAGTGGATTTCTACTTATTTTATTAAATATCATCTCCACCAAACAGGACAAGCTTGCATCTGTTATAGTTTTGGAGAAAAATGTGTTCATTTCATGTATGCGCGAAATGCCTTAAAAATGGCTTTAAAATGGATTTGGAGCATGGAGACGATTATCTCGGGATTGCAAGATAACCAAACAAAACTTTTAGTGGATTTCTACTTATTTTATTAAATATCATCTCCACCAAACAGGACAAGCTTGCATCTGTTATAGTTTTGGAGAAAAATGTGTTCATTTCATGTATGCGCGAAATGCCTTAAAAATGGCTTTAAAATGGATTTGGAGCATGGAGACGATTATCTCGGGATTGCAAGATAACCAAACAAAACTTTTAGTGGATTTCTACTTATTTTATTAAATATCATCTCCACCAAACAGGACAAGCTTGCATCTGTTATAGTTTTGGAGAAAAATGTGTTCATTTCATGTATGCGCGAAATGCCTTAAAAATGGCTTTAAAATGGATTTGGAGCATGGAGACGATTATCTCGGGATTGCAAGATAACCAAACAAAACTTTTAGTGGATTTCTACTTATTTTATTAAATATCATCTCCACCAAACAGGACAAGCTTGCATCTGTTATAGTTTTGGAGAAAAATGTGTTCATTTCATGTATGCGCGAAATGCCTTAAAAATGGCTTTAAAATGGATTTGGAGCATGGAGACGATTATCTCGGGATTGCAAGATAACCAAACAAAACTTTTAGTGGATTTCTACTTATTTTATTAAATATCATCTCCACCAAACAGGACAAGCTTGCATCTGTTATAGTTTTGGAGAAAAATGTGTTCATTTCATGTATGCGCGAAATGCCTTAAAAATGGCTTTAAAATGGATTTGGAGCATGGAGACGATTATCTCGGGATTGCAAGATAACCAAACAAAACTTTTAGTGGATTTCTACTTATTTTATTAAATATCATCTCCACCAAACAGGACAAGCTTGCATCTGTTATAGTTTTGGAGAAAAATGTGTTCATTTCATGTATGCGCGAAATGCCTTAAAAATGGCTTTAAAATGGATTTGGAGCATGGAGACGATTATCTCGGGATTGCAAGATAACCAAACAAAACTTTTAGTGGATTTCTACTTATTTTATTAAATATCATCTCCACCAAACAGGACAAGCTTGCATCTGTTATAGTTTTGGAGAAAAATGTGTTCATTTCATGTATGCGCGAAATGCCTTAAAAATGGCTTTAAAATGGATTTGGAGCATGGAGACGATTATCTCGGGATTGCAAGATAACCAAACAAAACTTTTAGTGGATTTCTACTTATTTTATTAAATATCATCTCCACCAAACAGGACAAGCTTGCATCTGTTATAGTTTTGGAGAAAAATGTGTTCATTTCATGTATGCGCGAAATGCCTTAAAAATGGCTTTAAAATGGATTTGGAGCATGGAGACGATTATCTCGGGATTGCAAGATAACCAAACAAAACTTTTAGTGGATTTCTACTTATTTTATTAAATATCATCTCCACCAAACAGGACAAGCTTGCATCTGTTATAGTTTTGGAGAAAAATGTGTTCATTTCATGTATGCGCGAAATGCCTTAAAAATGGCTTTAAAATGGATTTGGAGCATGGAGACGATTATCTCGGGATTGCAAGATAACCAAACAAAACTTTTAGTGGATTTCTACTTATTTTATTAAATATCATCTCCACCAAACAGGACAAGCTTGCATCTGTTATAGTTTTGGAGAAAAATGTGTTCATTTCATGTATGCGCGAAATGCCTTAAAAATGGCTTTAAAATGGATTTGGAGCATGGAGACGATTATCTCGGGATTGCAAGATAACCAAACAAAACTTTTAGTGGATTTCTACTTATTTTATTAAATATCATCTCCACCAAACAGGACAAGCTTGCATCTGTTATAGTTTTGGAGAAAAATGTGTTCATTTCATGTATGCGCGAAATGCCTTAAAAATGGCTTTAAAATGGATTTGGAGCATGGAGACGATTATCTCGGGATTGCAAGATAACCAAACAAAACTTTTAGTGGATTTCTACTTATTTTATTAAATATCATCTCCACCAAACAGGACAAGCTTGCATCTGTTATAGTTTTGGAGAAAAATGTGTTCATTTCATGTATGCGCGAAATGCCTTAAAAATGGCTTTAAAATGGATTTGGAGCATGGAGACGATTATCTCGGGATTGCAAGATAACCAAACAAAACTTTTAGTGGATTTCTACTTATTTTATTAAATATCATCTCCACCAAACAGGACAAGCTTGCATCTGTTATAGTTTTGGAGAAAAATGTGTTCATTTCATGTATGCGCGAAATGCCTTAAAAATGGCTTTAAAATGGATTTGGAGCATGGAGACGATTATCTCGGGATTGCAAGATAACCAAACAAAACTTTTAGTGGATTTCTACTTATTTTATTAAATATCATCTCCACCAAACAGGACAAGCTTGCATCTGTTATAGTTTTGGAGAAAAATGTGTTCATTTCATGTATGCGCGAAATGCCTTAAAAATGGCTTTAAAATGGATTTGGAGCATGGAGACGATTATCTCGGGATTGCAAGATAACCAAACAAAACTTTTAGTGGATTTCTACTTATTTTATTAAATATCATCTCCACCAAACAGGACAAGCTTGCATCTGTTATAGTTTTGGAGAAAAATGTGTTCATTTCATGTATGCGCGAAATGCCTTAAAAATGGCTTTAAAATGGATTTGGAGCATGGAGACGATTATCTCGGGATTGCAAGATAACCAAACAAAACTTTTAGTGGATTTCTACTTATTTTATTAAATATCATCTCCACCAAACAGGACAAGCTTGCATCTGTTATAGTTTTGGAGAAAAATGTGTTCATTTCATGTATGCGCGAAATGCCTTAAAAATGGCTTTAAAATGGATTTGGAGCATGGAGACGATTATCTCGGGATTGCAAGATAACCAAACAAAACTTTTAGTGGATTTCTACTTATTTTATTAAATATCATCTCCACCAAACAGGACAAGCTTGCATCTGTTATAGTTTTGGAGAAAAATGTGTTCATTTCATGTATGCGCGAAATGCCTTAAAAATGGCTTTAAAATGGATTTGGAGCATGGAGACGATTATCTCGGGATTGCAAGATAACCAAACAAAACTTTTAGTGGATTTCTACTTATTTTATTAAATATCATCTCCACCAAACAGGACAAGCTTGCATCTGTTATAGTTTTGGAGAAAAATGTGTTCATTTCATGTATGCGCGAAATGCCTTAAAAATGGCTTTAAAATGGATTTGGAGCATGGAGACGATTATCTCGGGATTGCAAGATAACCAAACAAAACTTTTAGTGGATTTCTACTTATTTTATTAAATATCATCTCCACCAAACAGGACAAGCTTGCATCTGTTATAGTTTTGGAGAAAAATGTGTTCATTTCATGTATGCGCGAAATGCCTTAAAAATGGCTTTAAAATGGATTTGGAGCATGGAGACGATTATCTCGGGATTGCAAGATAACCAAACAAAACTTTTAGTGGATTTCTACTTATTTTATTAAATATCATCTCCACCAAACAGGACAAGCTTGCATCTGTTATAGTTTTGGAGAAAAATGTGTTCATTTCATGTATGCGCGAAATGCCTTAAAAATGGCTTTAAAATGGATTTGGAGCATGGAGACGATTATCTCGGGATTGCAAGATAACCAAACAAAACTTTTAGTGGATTTCTACTTATTTTATTAAATATCATCTCCACCAAACAGGACAAGCTTGCATCTGTTATAGTTTTGGAGAAAAATGTGTTCATTTCATGTATGCGCGAAATGCCTTAAAAATGGCTTTAAAATGGATTTGGAGCATGGAGACGATTATCTCGGGATTGCAAGATAACCAAACAAAACTTTTAGTGGATTTCTACTTATTTTATTAAATATCATCTCCACCAAACAGGACAAGCTTGCATCTGTTATAGTTTTGGAGAAAAATGTGTTCATTTCATGTATGCGCGAAATGCCTTAAAAATGGCTTTAAAATGGATTTGGAGCATGGAGACGATTATCTCGGGATTGCAAGATAACCAAACAAAACTTTTAGTGGATTTCTACTTATTTTATTAAATATCATCTCCACCAAACAGGACAAGCTTGCATCTGTTATAGTTTTGGAGAAAAATGTGTTCATTTCATGTATGCGCGAAATGCCTTAAAAATGGCTTTAAAATGGATTTGGAGCATGGAGACGATTATCTCGGGATTGCAAGATAACCAAACAAAACTTTTAGTGGATTTCTACTTATTTTATTAAATATCATCTCCACCAAACAGGACAAGCTTGCATCTGTTATAGTTTTGGAGAAAAATGTGTTCATTTCATGTATGCGCGAAATGCCTTAAAAATGGCTTTAAAATGGATTTGGAGCATGGAGACGATTATCTCGGGATTGCAAGATAACCAAACAAAACTTTTAGTGGATTTCTACTTATTTTATTAAATATCATCTCCACCAAACAGGACAAGCTTGCATCTGTTATAGTTTTGGAGAAAAATGTGTTCATTTCATGTATGCGCGAAATGCCTTAAAAATGGCTTTAAAATGGATTTGGAGCATGGAGACGATTATCTCGGGATTGCAAGATAACCAAACAAAACTTTTAGTGGATTTCTACTTATTTTATTAAATATCATCTCCACCAAACAGGACAAGCTTGCATCTGTTATAGTTTTGGAGAAAAATGTGTTCATTTCATGTATGCGCGAAATGCCTTAAAAATGGCTTTAAAATGGATTTGGAGCATGGAGACGATTATCTCGGGATTGCAAGATAACCAAACAAAACTTTTAGTGGATTTCTACTTATTTTATTAAATATCATCTCCACCAAACAGGACAAGCTTGCATCTGTTATAGTTTTGGAGAAAAATGTGTTCATTTCATGTATGCGCGAAATGCCTTAAAAATGGCTTTAAAATGGATTTGGAGCATGGAGACGATTATCTCGGGATTGCAAGATAACCAAACAAAACTTTTAGTGGATTTCTACTTATTTTATTAAATATCATCTCCACCAAACAGGACAAGCTTGCATCTGTTATAGTTTTGGAGAAAAATGTGTTCATTTCATGTATGCGCGAAATGCCTTAAAAATGGCTTTAAAATGGATTTGGAGCATGGAGACGATTATCTCGGGATTGCAAGATAACCAAACAAAACTTTTAGTGGATTTCTACTTATTTTATTAAATATCATCTCCACCAAACAGGACAAGCTTGCATCTGTTATAGTTTTGGAGAAAAATGTGTTCATTTCATGTATGCGCGAAATGCCTTAAAAATGGCTTTAAAATGGATTTGGAGCATGGAGACGATTATCTCGGGATTGCAAGATAACCAAACAAAACTTTTAGTGGATTTCTACTTATTTTATTAAATATCATCTCCACCAAACAGGACAAGCTTGCATCTGTTATAGTTTTGGAGAAAAATGTGTTCATTTCATGTATGCGCGAAATGCCTTAAAAATGGCTTTAAAATGGATTTGGAGCATGGAGACGATTATCTCGGGATTGCAAGATAACCAAACAAAACTTTTAGTGGATTTCTACTTATTTTATTAAATATCATCTCCACCAAACAGGACAAGCTTGCATCTGTTATAGTTTTGGAGAAAAATGTGTTCATTTCATGTATGCGCGAAATGCCTTAAAAATGGCTTTAAAATGGATTTGGAGCATGGAGACGATTATCTCGGGATTGCAAGATAACCAAACAAAACTTTTAGTGGATTTCTACTTATTTTATTAAATATCATCTCCACCAAACAGGACAAGCTTGCATCTGTTATAGTTTTGGAGAAAAATGTGTTCATTTCATGTATGCGCGAAATGCCTTAAAAATGGCTTTAAAATGGATTTGGAGCATGGAGACGATTATCTCGGGATTGCAAGATAACCAAACAAAACTTTTAGTGGATTTCTACTTATTTTATTAAATATCATCTCCACCAAACAGGACAAGCTTGCATCTGTTATAGTTTTGGAGAAAAATGTGTTCATTTCATGTATGCGCGAAATGCCTTAAAAATGGCTTTAAAATGGATTTGGAGCATGGAGACGATTATCTCGGGATTGCAAGATAACCAAACAAAACTTTTAGTGGATTTCTACTTATTTTATTAAATATCATCTCCACCAAACAGGACAAGCTTGCATCTGTTATAGTTTTGGAGAAAAATGTGTTCATTTCATGTATGCGCGAAATGCCTTAAAAATGGCTTTAAAATGGATTTGGAGCATGGAGACGATTATCTCGGGATTGCAAGATAACCAAACAAAACTTTTAGTGGATTTCTACTTATTTTATTAAATATCATCTCCACCAAACAGGACAAGCTTGCATCTGTTATAGTTTTGGAGAAAAATGTGTTCATTTCATGTATGCGCGAAATGCCTTAAAAATGGCTTTAAAATGGATTTGGAGCATGGAGACGATTATCTCGGGATTGCAAGATAACCAAACAAAACTTTTAGTGGATTTCTACTTATTTTATTAAATATCATCTCCACCAAACAGGACAAGCTTGCATCTGTTATAGTTTTGGAGAAAAATGTGTTCATTTCATGTATGCGCGAAATGCCTTAAAAATGGCTTTAAAATGGATTTGGAGCATGGAGACGATTATCTCGGGATTGCAAGATAACCAAACAAAACTTTTAGTGGATTTCTACTTATTTTATTAAATATCATCTCCACCAAACAGGACAAGCTTGCATCTGTTATAGTTTTGGAGAAAAATGTGTTCATTTCATGTATGCGCGAAATGCCTTAAAAATGGCTTTAAAATGGATTTGGAGCATGGAGACGATTATCTCGGGATTGCAAGATAACCAAACAAAACTTTTAGTGGATTTCTACTTATTTTATTAAATATCATCTCCACCAAACAGGACAAGCTTGCATCTGTTATAGTTTTGGAGAAAAATGTGTTCATTTCATGTATGCGCGAAATGCCTTAAAAATGGCTTTAAAATGGATTTGGAGCATGGAGACGATTATCTCGGGATTGCAAGATAACCAAACAAAACTTTTAGTGGATTTCTACTTATTTTATTAAATATCATCTCCACCAAACAGGACAAGCTTGCATCTGTTATAGTTTTGGAGAAAAATGTGTTCATTTCATGTATGCGCGAAATGCCTTAAAAATGGCTTTAAAATGGATTTGGAGCATGGAGACGATTATCTCGGGATTGCAAGATAACCAAACAAAACTTTTAGTGGATTTCTACTTATTTTATTAAATATCATCTCCACCAAACAGGACAAGCTTGCATCTGTTATAGTTTTGGAGAAAAATGTGTTCATTTCATGTATGCGCGAAATGCCTTAAAAATGGCTTTAAAATGGATTTGGAGCATGGAGACGATTATCTCGGGATTGCAAGATAACCAAACAAAACTTTTAGTGGATTTCTACTTATTTTATTAAATATCATCTCCACCAAACAGGACAAGCTTGCATCTGTTATAGTTTTGGAGAAAAATGTGTTCATTTCATGTATGCGCGAAATGCCTTAAAAATGGCTTTAAAATGGATTTGGAGCATGGAGACGATTATCTCGGGATTGCAAGATAACCAAACAAAACTTTTAGTGGATTTCTACTTATTTTATTAAATATCATCTCCACCAAACAGGACAAGCTTGCATCTGTTATAGTTTTGGAGAAAAATGTGTTCATTTCATGTATGCGCGAAATGCCTTAAAAATGGCTTTAAAATGGATTTGGAGCATGGAGACGATTATCTCGGGATTGCAAGATAACCAAACAAAACTTTTAGTGGATTTCTACTTATTTTATTAAATATCATCTCCACCAAACAGGACAAGCTTGCATCTGTTATAGTTTTGGAGAAAAATGTGTTCATTTCATGTATGCGCGAAATGCCTTAAAAATGGCTTTAAAATGGATTTGGAGCATGGAGACGATTATCTCGGGATTGCAAGATAACCAAACAAAACTTTTAGTGGATTTCTACTTATTTTATTAAATATCATCTCCACCAAACAGGACAAGCTTGCATCTGTTATAGTTTTGGAGAAAAATGTGTTCATTTCATGTATGCGCGAAATGCCTTAAAAATGGCTTTAAAATGGATTTGGAGCATGGATGACGATTATCTCGGGATTGCAAGATAACCAAACAAAACTTTTAGTGGATTTCTACTTATTTTATTAAATATCATCTCCACCAAACAGGACAAGCTTGCATCTGTTATAGTTTTGGAGAAAAATGTGTTCATTTCATGTATGCGCGAAATGCCTTAAAAATGGCTTTAAAATGGATTTGGAGCATGGAGACGATTATCTCGGGATTGCAAGATAACCAAACAAAACTTTTAGTGGATTTCTACTTATTTTATTAAATATCATCTCCACCAAACAGGACAAGCTTGCATCTGTTATAGTTTTGGAGAAAAATGTGTTCATTTCATGTATGCGCGAAATGCCTTAAAAATGGCTTTAAAATGGATTTGGAGCATGGAGACGATTATCTCGGGATTGCAAGATAACCAAACAAAACTTTTAGTGGATTTCTACTTATTTTATTAAATATCATCTCCACCAAACAGGACAAGCTTGCATCTGTTATAGTTTTGGAGAAAAATGTGTTCATTTCATGTATGCGCGAAATGCCTTAAAAATGGCTTTAAAATGGATTTGGAGCATGGAGACGATTATCTCGGGATTGCAAGATAACCAAACAAAACTTTTAGTGGATTTCTACTTATTTTATTAAATATCATCTCCACCAAACAGGACAAGCTTGCATCTGTTATAGTTTTGGAGAAAAATGTGTTCATTTCATGTATGCGCGAAATGCCTTAAAAATGGCTTTAAAATGGATTTGGAGCATGGAGACGATTATCTCGGGATTGCAAGATAACCAAACAAAACTTTTAGTGGATTTCTACTTATTTTATTAAATATCATCTCCACCAAACAGGACAAGCTTGCATCTGTTATAGTTTTGGAGAAAAATGTGTTCATTTCATGTATGCGCGAAATGCCTTAAAAATGGCTTTAAAATGGATTTGGAGCATGGAGACGATTATCTCGGGATTGCAAGATAACCAAACAAAACTTTTAGTGGATTTCTACTTATTTTATTAAATATCATCTCCACCAAACAGGACAAGCTTGCATCTGTTATAGTTTTGGAGAAAAATGTGTTCATTTCATGTATGCGCGAAATGCCTTAAAAATGGCTTTAAAATGGATTTGGAGCATGGAGACGATTATCTCGGGATTGCAAGATAACCAAACAAAACTTTTAGTGGATTTCTACTTATTTTATTAAATATCATCTCCACCAAACAGGACAAGCTTGCATCTGTTATAGTTTTGGAGAAAAATGTGTTCATTTCATGTATGCGCGAAATGCCTTAAAAATGGCTTTAAAATGGATTTGGAGCATGGAGACGATTATCTCGGGATTGCAAGATAACCAAACAAAACTTTTAGTGGATTTCTACTTATTTTATTAAATATCATCTCCACCAAACAGGACAAGCTTGCATCTGTTATAGTTTTGGAGAAAAATGTGTTCATTTCATGTATGCGCGAAATGCCTTAAAAATGGCTTTAAAATGGATTTGGAGCATGGAGACGATTATCTCGGGATTGCAAGATAACCAAACAAAACTTTTAGTGGATTTCTACTTATTTTATTAAATATCATCTCCACCAAACAGGACAAGCTTGCATCTGTTATAGTTTTGGAGAAAAATGTGTTCATTTCATGTATGCGCGAAATGCCTTAAAAATGGCTTTAAAATGGATTTGGAGCATGGAGACGATTATCTCGGGATTGCAAGATAACCAAACAAAACTTTTAGTGGATTTCTACTTATTTTATTAAATATCATCTCCACCAAACAGGACAAGCTTGCATCTGTTATAGTTTTGGAGAAAAATGTGTTCATTTCATGTATGCGCGAAATGCCTTAAAAATGGCTTTAAAATGGATTTGGAGCATGGAGACGATTATCTCGGGATTGCAAGATAACCAAACAAAACTTTTAGTGGATTTCTACTTATTTTATTAAATATCATCTCCACCAAACAGGACAAGCTTGCATCTGTTATAGTTTTGGAGAAAAATGTGTTCATTTCATGTATGCGCGAAATGCCTTAAAAATGGCTTTAAAATGGATTTGGAGCATGGAGACGATTATCTCGGGATTGCAAGATAACCAAACAAAACTTTTAGTGGATTTCTACTTATTTTATTAAATATCATCTCCACCAAACAGGACAAGCTTGCATCTGTTATAGTTTTGGAGAAAAATGTGTTCATTTCATGTATGCGCGAAATGCCTTAAAAATGGCTTTAAAATGGATTTGGAGCATGGAGACGATTATCTCGGGATTGCAAGATAACCAAACAAAACTTTTAGTGGATTTCTACTTATTTTATTAAATATCATCTCCACCAAACAGGACAAGCTTGCATCTGTTATAGTTTTGGAGAAAAATGTGTTCATTTCATGTATGCGCGAAATGCCTTAAAAATGGCTTTAAAATGGATTTGGAGCATGGAGACGATTATCTCGGGATTGCAAGATAACCAAACAAAACTTTTAGTGGATTTCTACTTATTTTATTAAATATCATCTCCACCAAACAGGACAAGCTTGCATCTGTTATAGTTTTGGAGAAAAATGTGTTCATTTCATGTATGCGCGAAATGCCTTAAAAATGGCTTTAAAATGGATTTGGAGCATGGAGACGATTATCTCGGGATTGCAAGATAACCAAACAAAACTTTTAGTGGATTTCTACTTATTTTATTAAATATCATCTCCACCAAACAGGACAAGCTTGCATCTGTTATAGTTTTGGAGAAAAATGTGTTCATTTCATGTATGCGCGAAATGCCTTAAAAATGGCTTTAAAATGGATTTGGAGCATGGAGACGATTATCTCGGGATTGCAAGATAACCAAACAAAACTTTTAGTGGATTTCTACTTATTTTATTAAATATCATCTCCACCAAACAGGACAAGCTTGCATCTGTTATAGTTTTGGAGAAAAATGTGTTCATTTCATGTATGCGCGAAATGCCTTAAAAATGGCTTTAAAATGGATTTGGAGCATGGAGACGATTATCTCGGGATTGCAAGATAACCAAACAAAACTTTTAGTGGATTTCTACTTATTTTATTAAATATCATCTCCACCAAACAGGACAAGCTTGCATCTGTTATAGTTTTGGAGAAAAATGTGTTCATTTCATGTATGCGCGAAATGCCTTAAAAATGGCTTTAAAATGGATTTGGAGCATGGAGACGATTATCTCGGGATTGCAAGATAACCAAACAAAACTTTTAGTGGATTTCTACTTATTTTATTAAATATCATCTCCACCAAACAGGACAAGCTTGCATCTGTTATAGTTTTGGAGAAAAATGTGTTCATTTCATGTATGCGCGAAATGCCTTAAAAATGGCTTTAAAATGGATTTGGAGCATGGAGACGATTATCTCGGGATTGCAAGATAACCAAACAAAACTTTTAGTGGATTTCTACTTATTTTATTAAATATCATCTCCACCAAACAGGACAAGCTTGCATCTGTTATAGTTTTGGAGAAAAATGTGTTCATTTCATGTATGCGCGAAATGCCTTAAAAATGGCTTTAAAATGGATTTGGAGCATGGAGACGATTATCTCGGGATTGCAAGATAACCAAACAAAACTTTTAGTGGATTTCTACTTATTTTATTAAATATCATCTCCACCAAACAGGACAAGCTTGCATCTGTTATAGTTTTGGAGAAAAATGTGTTCATTTCATGTATGCGCGAAATGCCTTAAAAATGGCTTTAAAATGGATTTGGAGCATGGAGACGATTATCTCGGGATTGCAAGATAACCAAACAAAACTTTTAGTGGATTTCTACTTATTTTATTAAATATCATCTCCACCAAACAGGACAAGCTTGCATCTGTTATAGTTTTGGAGAAAAATGTGTTCATTTCATGTATGCGCGAAATGCCTTAAAAATGGCTTTAAAATGGATTTGGAGCATGGAGACGATTATCTCGGGATTGCAAGATAACCAAACAAAACTTTTAGTGGATTTCTACTTATTTTATTAAATATCATCTCCACCAAACAGGACAAGCTTGCATCTGTTATAGTTTTGGAGAAAAATGTGTTCATTTCATGTATGCGCGAAATGCCTTAAAAATGGCTTTAAAATGGATTTGGAGCATGGAGACGATTATCTCGGGATTGCAAGATAACCAAACAAAACTTTTAGTGGATTTCTACTTATTTTATTAAATATCATCTCCACCAAACAGGACAAGCTTGCATCTGTTATAGTTTTGGAGAAAAATGTGTTCATTTCATGTATGCGCGAAATGCCTTAAAAATGGCTTTAAAATGGATTTGGAGCATGGAGACGATTATCTCGGGATTGCAAGATAACCAAACAAAACTTTTAGTGGATTTCTACTTATTTTATTAAATATCATCTCCACCAAACAGGACAAGCTTGCATCTGTTATAGTTTTGGAGAAAAATGTGTTCATTTCATGTATGCGCGAAATGCCTTAAAAATGGCTTTAAAATGGATTTGGAGCATGGAGACGATTATCTCGGGATTGCAAGATAACCAAACAAAACTTTTAGTGGATTTCTACTTATTTTATTAAATATCATCTCCACCAAACAGGACAAGCTTGCATCTGTTATAGTTTTGGAGAAAAATGTGTTCATTTCATGTATGCGCGAAATGCCTTAAAAATGGCTTTAAAATGGATTTGGAGCATGGAGACGATTATCTCGGGATTGCAAGATAACCAAACAAAACTTTTAGTGGATTTCTACTTATTTTATTAAATATCATCTCCACCAAACAGGACAAGCTTGCATCTGTTATAGTTTTGGAGAAAAATGTGTTCATTTCATGTATGCGCGAAATGCCTTAAAAATGGCTTTAAAATGGATTTGGAGCATGGAGACGATTATCTCGGGATTGCAAGATAACCAAACAAAACTTTTAGTGGATTTCTACTTATTTTATTAAATATCATCTCCACCAAACAGGACAAGCTTGCATCTGTTATAGTTTTGGAGAAAAATGTGTTCATTTCATGTATGCGCGAAATGCCTTAAAAATGGCTTTAAAATGGATTTGGAGCATGGAGACGATTATCTCGGGATTGCAAGATAACCAAACAAAACTTTTAGTGGATTTCTACTTATTTTATTAAATATCATCTCCACCAAACAGGACAAGCTTGCATCTGTTATAGTTTTGGAGAAAAATGTGTTCATTTCATGTATGCGCGAAATGCCTTAAAAATGGCTTTAAAATGGATTTGGAGCATGGAGACGATTATCTCGGGATTGCAAGATAACCAAACAAAACTTTTAGTGGATTTCTACTTATTTTATTAAATATCATCTCCACCAAACAGGACAAGCTTGCATCTGTTATAGTTTTGGAGAAAAATGTGTTCATTTCATGTATGCGCGAAATGCCTTAAAAATGGCTTTAAAATGGATTTGGAGCATGGAGACGATTATCTCGGGATTGCAAGATAACCAAACAAAACTTTTAGTGGATTTCTACTTATTTTATTAAATATCATCTCCACCAAACAGGACAAGCTTGCATCTGTTATAGTTTTGGAGAAAAATGTGTTCATTTCATGTATGCGCGAAATGCCTTAAAAATGGCTTTAAAATGGATTTGGAGCATGGAGACGATTATCTCGGGATTGCAAGATAACCAAACAAAACTTTTAGTGGATTTCTACTTATTTTATTAAATATCATCTCCACCAAACAGGACAAGCTTGCATCTGTTATAGTTTTGGAGAAAAATGTGTTCATTTCATGTATGCGCGAAATGCCTTAAAAATGGCTTTAAAATGGATTTGGAGCATGGAGACGATTATCTCGGGATTGCAAGATAACCAAACAAAACTTTTAGTGGATTTCTACTTATTTTATTAAATATCATCTCCACCAAACAGGACAAGCTTGCATCTGTTATAGTTTTGGAGAAAAATGTGTTCATTTCATGTATGCGCGAAATGCCTTAAAAATGGCTTTAAAATGGATTTGGAGCATGGAGACGATTATCTCGGGATTGCAAGATAACCAAACAAAACTTTTAGTGGATTTCTACTTATTTTATTAAATATCATCTCCACCAAACAGGACAAGCTTGCATCTGTTATAGTTTTGGAGAAAAATGTGTTCATTTCATGTATGCGCGAAATGCCTTAAAAATGGCTTTAAAATGGATTTGGAGCATGGAGACGATTATCTCGGGATTGCAAGATAACCAAACAAAACTTTTAGTGGATTTCTACTTATTTTATTAAATATCATCTCCACCAAACAGGACAAGCTTGCATCTGTTATAGTTTTGGAGAAAAATGTGTTCATTTCATGTATGCGCGAAATGCCTTAAAAATGGCTTTAAAATGGATTTGGAGCATGGAGACGATTATCTCGGGATTGCAAGATAACCAAACAAAACTTTTAGTGGATTTCTACTTATTTTATTAAATATCATCTCCACCAAACAGGACAAGCTTGCATCTGTTATAGTTTTGGAGAAAAATGTGTTCATTTCATGTATGCGCGAAATGCCTTAAAAATGGCTTTAAAATGGATTTGGAGCATGGAGACGATTATCTCGGGATTGCAAGATAACCAAACAAAACTTTTAGTGGATTTCTACTTATTTTATTAAATATCATCTCCACCAAACAGGACAAGCTTGCATCTGTTATAGTTTTGGAGAAAAATGTGTTCATTTCATGTATGCGCGAAATGCCTTAAAAATGGCTTTAAAATGGATTTGGAGCATGGAGACGATTATCTCGGGATTGCAAGATAACCAAACAAAACTTTTAGTGGATTTCTACTTATTTTATTAAATATCATCTCCACCAAACAGGACAAGCTTGCATCTGTTATAGTTTTGGAGAAAAATGTGTTCATTTCATGTATGCGCGAAATGCCTTAAAAATGGCTTTAAAATGGATTTGGAGCATGGAGACGATTATCTCGGGATTGCAAGATAACCAAACAAAACTTTTAGTGGATTTCTACTTATTTTATTAAATATCATCTCCACCAAACAGGACAAGCTTGCATCTGTTATAGTTTTGGAGAAAAATGTGTTCATTTCATGTATGCGCGAAATGCCTTAAAAATGGCTTTAAAATGGATTTGGAGCATGGAGACGATTATCTCGGGATTGCAAGATAACCAAACAAAACTTTTAGTGGATTTCTACTTATTTTATTAAATATCATCTCCACCAAACAGGACAAGCTTGCATCTGTTATAGTTTTGGAGAAAAATGTGTTCATTTCATGTATGCGCGAAATGCCTTAAAAATGGCTTTAAAATGGATTTGGAGCATGGAGACGATTATCTCGGGATTGCAAGATAACCAAACAAAACTTTTAGTGGATTTCTACTTATTTTATTAAATATCATCTCCACCAAACAGGACAAGCTTGCATCTGTTATAGTTTTGGAGAAAAATGTGTTCATTTCATGTATGCGCGAAATGCCTTAAAAATGGCTTTAAAATGGATTTGGAGCATGGAGACGATTATCTCGGGATTGCAAGATAACCAAACAAAACTTTTAGTGGATTTCTACTTATTTTATTAAATATCATCTCCACCAAACAGGACAAGCTTGCATCTGTTATAGTTTTGGAGAAAAATGTGTTCATTTCATGTATGCGCGAAATGCCTTAAAAATGGCTTTAAAATGGATTTGGAGCATGGAGACGATTATCTCGGGATTGCAAGATAACCAAACAAAACTTTTAGTGGATTTCTACTTATTTTATTAAATATCATCTCCACCAAACAGGACAAGCTTGCATCTGTTATAGTTTTGGAGAAAAATGTGTTCATTTCATGTATGCGCGAAATGCCTTAAAAATGGCTTTAAAATGGATTTGGAGCATGGAGACGATTATCTCGGGATTGCAAGATAACCAAACAAAACTTTTAGTGGATTTCTACTTATTTTATTAAATATCATCTCCACCAAACAGGACAAGCTTGCATCTGTTATAGTTTTGGAGAAAAATGTGTTCATTTCATGTATGCGCGAAATGCCTTAAAAATGGCTTTAAAATGGATTTGGAGCATGGAGACGATTATCTCGGGATTGCAAGATAACCAAACAAAACTTTTAGTGGATTTCTACTTATTTTATTAAATATCATCTCCACCAAACAGGACAAGCTTGCATCTGTTATAGTTTTGGAGAAAAATGTGTTCATTTCATGTATGCGCGAAATGCCTTAAAAATGGCTTTAAAATGGATTTGGAGCATGGAGACGATTATCTCGGGATTGCAAGATAACCAAACAAAACTTTTAGTGGATTTCTACTTATTTTATTAAATATCATCTCCACCAAACAGGACAAGCTTGCATCTGTTATAGTTTTGGAGAAAAATGTGTTCATTTCATGTATGCGCGAAATGCCTTAAAAATGGCTTTAAAATGGATTTGGAGCATGGAGACGATTATCTCGGGATTGCAAGATAACCAAACAAAACTTTTAGTGGATTTCTACTTATTTTATTAAATATCATCTCCACCAAACAGGACAAGCTTGCATCTGTTATAGTTTTGGAGAAAAATGTGTTCATTTCATGTATGCGCGAAATGCCTTAAAAATGGCTTTAAAATGGATTTGGAGCATGGAGACGATTATCTCGGGATTGCAAGATAACCAAACAAAACTTTTAGTGGATTTCTACTTATTTTATTAAATATCATCTCCACCAAACAGGACAAGCTTGCATCTGTTATAGTTTTGGAGAAAAATGTGTTCATTTCATGTATGCGCGAAATGCCTTAAAAATGGCTTTAAAATGGATTTGGAGCATGGAGACGATTATCTCGGGATTGCAAGATAACCAAACAAAACTTTTAGTGGATTTCTACTTATTTTATTAAATATCATCTCCACCAAACAGGACAAGCTTGCATCTGTTATAGTTTTGGAGAAAAATGTGTTCATTTCATGTATGCGCGAAATGCCTTAAAAATGGCTTTAAAATGGATTTGGAGCATGGAGACGATTATCTCGGGATTGCAAGATAACCAAACAAAACTTTTAGTGGATTTCTACTTATTTTATTAAATATCATCTCCACCAAACAGGACAAGCTTGCATCTGTTATAGTTTTGGAGAAAAATGTGTTCATTTCATGTATGCGCGAAATGCCTTAAAAATGGCTTTAAAATGGATTTGGAGCATGGAGACGATTATCTCGGGATTGCAAGATAACCAAACAAAACTTTTAGTGGATTTCTACTTATTTTATTAAATATCATCTCCACCAAACAGGACAAGCTTGCATCTGTTATAGTTTTGGAGAAAAATGTGTTCATTTCATGTATGCGCGAAATGCCTTAAAAATGGCTTTAAAATGGATTTGGAGCATGGAGACGATTATCTCGGGATTGCAAGATAACCAAACAAAACTTTTAGTGGATTTCTACTTATTTTATTAAATATCATCTCCACCAAACAGGACAAGCTTGCATCTGTTATAGTTTTGGAGAAAAATGTGTTCATTTCATGTATGCGCGAAATGCCTTAAAAATGGCTTTAAAATGGATTTGGAGCATGGAGACGATTATCTCGGGATTGCAAGATAACCAAACAAAACTTTTAGTGGATTTCTACTTATTTTATTAAATATCATCTCCACCAAACAGGACAAGCTTGCATCTGTTATAGTTTTGGAGAAAAATGTGTTCATTTCATGTATGCGCGAAATGCCTTAAAAATGGCTTTAAAATGGATTTGGAGCATGGAGACGATTATCTCGGGATTGCAAGATAACCAAACAAAACTTTTAGTGGATTTCTACTTATTTTATTAAATATCATCTCCACCAAACAGGACAAGCTTGCATCTGTTATAGTTTTGGAGAAAAATGTGTTCATTTCATGTATGCGCGAAATGCCTTAAAAATGGCTTTAAAATGGATTTGGAGCATGGAGACGATTATCTCGGGATTGCAAGATAACCAAACAAAACTTTTAGTGGATTTCTACTTATTTTATTAAATATCATCTCCACCAAACAGGACAAGCTTGCATCTGTTATAGTTTTGGAGAAAAATGTGTTCATTTCATGTATGCGCGAAATGCCTTAAAAATGGCTTTAAAATGGATTTGGAGCATGGAGACGATTATCTCGGGATTGCAAGATAACCAAACAAAACTTTTAGTGGATTTCTACTTATTTTATTAAATATCATCTCCACCAAACAGGACAAGCTTGCATCTGTTATAGTTTTGGAGAAAAATGTGTTCATTTCATGTATGCGCGAAATGCCTTAAAAATGGCTTTAAAATGGATTTGGAGCATGGAGACGATTATCTCGGGATTGCAAGATAACCAAACAAAACTTTTAGTGGATTTCTACTTATTTTATTAAATATCATCTCCACCAAACAGGACAAGCTTGCATCTGTTATAGTTTTGGAGAAAAATGTGTTCATTTCATGTATGCGCGAAATGCCTTAAAAATGGCTTTAAAATGGATTTGGAGCATGGAGACGATTATCTCGGGATTGCAAGATAACCAAACAAAACTTTTAGTGGATTTCTACTTATTTTATTAAATATCATCTCCACCAAACAGGACAAGCTTGCATCTGTTATAGTTTTGGAGAAAAATGTGTTCATTTCATGTATGCGCGAAATGCCTTAAAAATGGCTTTAAAATGGATTTGGAGCATGGAGACGATTATCTCGGGATTGCAAGATAACCAAACAAAACTTTTAGTGGATTTCTACTTATTTTATTAAATATCATCTCCACCAAACAGGACAAGCTTGCATCTGTTATAGTTTTGGAGAAAAATGTGTTCATTTCATGTATGCGCGAAATGCCTTAAAAATGGCTTTAAAATGGATTTGGAGCATGGAGACGATTATCTCGGGATTGCAAGATAACCAAACAAAACTTTTAGTGGATTTCTACTTATTTTATTAAATATCATCTCCACCAAACAGGACAAGCTTGCATCTGTTATAGTTTTGGAGAAAAATGTGTTCATTTCATGTATGCGCGAAATGCCTTAAAAATGGCTTTAAAATGGATTTGGAGCATGGAGACGATTATCTCGGGATTGCAAGATAACCAAACAAAACTTTTAGTGGATTTCTACTTATTTTATTAAATATCATCTCCACCAAACAGGACAAGCTTGCATCTGTTATAGTTTTGGAGAAAAATGTGTTCATTTCATGTATGCGCGAAATGCCTTAAAAATGGCTTTAAAATGGATTTGGAGCATGGAGACGATTATCTCGGGATTGCAAGATAACCAAACAAAACTTTTAGTGGATTTCTACTTATTTTATTAAATATCATCTCCACCAAACAGGACAAGCTTGCATCTGTTATAGTTTTGGAGAAAAATGTGTTCATTTCATGTATGCGCGAAATGCCTTAAAAATGGCTTTAAAATGGATTTGGAGCATGGAGACGATTATCTCGGGATTGCAAGATAACCAAACAAAACTTTTAGTGGATTTCTACTTATTTTATTAAATATCATCTCCACCAAACAGGACAAGCTTGCATCTGTTATAGTTTTGGAGAAAAATGTGTTCATTTCATGTATGCGCGAAATGCCTTAAAAATGGCTTTAAAATGGATTTGGAGCATGGAGACGATTATCTCGGGATTGCAAGATAACCAAACAAAACTTTTAGTGGATTTCTACTTATTTTATTAAATATCATCTCCACCAAACAGGACAAGCTTGCATCTGTTATAGTTTTGGAGAAAAATGTGTTCATTTCATGTATGCGCGAAATGCCTTAAAAATGGCTTTAAAATGGATTTGGAGCATGGAGACGATTATCTCGGGATTGCAAGATAACCAAACAAAACTTTTAGTGGATTTCTACTTATTTTATTAAATATCATCTCCACCAAACAGGACAAGCTTGCATCTGTTATAGTTTTGGAGAAAAATGTGTTCATTTCATGTATGCGCGAAATGCCTTAAAAATGGCTTTAAAATGGATTTGGAGCATGGAGACGATTATCTCGGGATTGCAAGATAACCAAACAAAACTTTTAGTGGATTTCTACTTATTTTATTAAATATCATCTCCACCAAACAGGACAAGCTTGCATCTGTTATAGTTTTGGAGAAAAATGTGTTCATTTCATGTATGCGCGAAATGCCTTAAAAATGGCTTTAAAATGGATTTGGAGCATGGAGACGATTATCTCGGGATTGCAAGATAACCAAACAAAACTTTTAGTGGATTTCTACTTATTTTATTAAATATCATCTCCACCAAACAGGACAAGCTTGCATCTGTTATAGTTTTGGAGAAAAATGTGTTCATTTCATGTATGCGCGAAATGCCTTAAAAATGGCTTTAAAATGGATTTGGAGCATGGAGACGATTATCTCGGGATTGCAAGATAACCAAACAAAACTTTTAGTGGATTTCTACTTATTTTATTAAATATCATCTCCACCAAACAGGACAAGCTTGCATCTGTTATAGTTTTGGAGAAAAATGTGTTCATTTCATGTATGCGCGAAATGCCTTAAAAATGGCTTTAAAATGGATTTGGAGCATGGAGACGATTATCTCGGGATTGCAAGATAACCAAACAAAACTTTTAGTGGATTTCTACTTATTTTATTAAATATCATCTCCACCAAACAGGACAAGCTTGCATCTGTTATAGTTTTGGAGAAAAATGTGTTCATTTCATGTATGCGCGAAATGCCTTAAAAATGGCTTTAAAATGGATTTGGAGCATGGAGACGATTATCTCGGGATTGCAAGATAACCAAACAAAACTTTTAGTGGATTTCTACTTATTTTATTAAATATCATCTCCACCAAACAGGACAAGCTTGCATCTGTTATAGTTTTGGAGAAAAATGTGTTCATTTCATGTATGCGCGAAATGCCTTAAAAATGGCTTTAAAATGGATTTGGAGCATGGAGACGATTATCTCGGGATTGCAAGATAACCAAACAAAACTTTTAGTGGATTTCTACTTATTTTATTAAATATCATCTCCACCAAACAGGACAAGCTTGCATCTGTTATAGTTTTGGAGAAAAATGTGTTCATTTCATGTATGCGCGAAATGCCTTAAAAATGGCTTTAAAATGGATTTGGAGCATGGAGACGATTATCTCGGGATTGCAAGATAACCAAACAAAACTTTTAGTGGATTTCTACTTATTTTATTAAATATCATCTCCACCAAACAGGACAAGCTTGCATCTGTTATAGTTTTGGAGAAAAATGTGTTCATTTCATGTATGCGCGAAATGCCTTAAAAATGGCTTTAAAATGGATTTGGAGCATGGAGACGATTATCTCGGGATTGCAAGATAACCAAACAAAACTTTTAGTGGATTTCTACTTATTTTATTAAATATCATCTCCACCAAACAGGACAAGCTTGCATCTGTTATAGTTTTGGAGAAAAATGTGTTCATTTCATGTATGCGCGAAATGCCTTAAAAATGGCTTTAAAATGGATTTGGAGCATGGAGACGATTATCTCGGGATTGCAAGATAACCAAACAAAACTTTTAGTGGATTTCTACTTATTTTATTAAATATCATCTCCACCAAACAGGACAAGCTTGCATCTGTTATAGTTTTGGAGAAAAATGTGTTCATTTCATGTATGCGCGAAATGCCTTAAAAATGGCTTTAAAATGGATTTGGAGCATGGAGACGATTATCTCGGGATTGCAAGATAACCAAACAAAACTTTTAGTGGATTTCTACTTATTTTATTAAATATCATCTCCACCAAACAGGACAAGCTTGCATCTGTTATAGTTTTGGAGAAAAATGTGTTCATTTCATGTATGCGCGAAATGCCTTAAAAATGGCTTTAAAATGGATTTGGAGCATGGAGACGATTATCTCGGGATTGCAAGATAACCAAACAAAACTTTTAGTGGATTTCTACTTATTTTATTAAATATCATCTCCACCAAACAGGACAAGCTTGCATCTGTTATAGTTTTGGAGAAAAATGTGTTCATTTCATGTATGCGCGAAATGCCTTAAAAATGGCTTTAAAATGGATTTGGAGCATGGAGACGATTATCTCGGGATTGCAAGATAACCAAACAAAACTTTTAGTGGATTTCTACTTATTTTATTAAATATCATCTCCACCAAACAGGACAAGCTTGCATCTGTTATAGTTTTGGAGAAAAATGTGTTCATTTCATGTATGCGCGAAATGCCTTAAAAATGGCTTTAAAATGGATTTGGAGCATGGAGACGATTATCTCGGGATTGCAAGATAACCAAACAAAACTTTTAGTGGATTTCTACTTATTTTATTAAATATCATCTCCACCAAACAGGACAAGCTTGCATCTGTTATAGTTTTGGAGAAAAATGTGTTCATTTCATGTATGCGCGAAATGCCTTAAAAATGGCTTTAAAATGGATTTGGAGCATGGAGACGATTATCTCGGGATTGCAAGATAACCAAACAAAACTTTTAGTGGATTTCTACTTATTTTATTAAATATCATCTCCACCAAACAGGACAAGCTTGCATCTGTTATAGTTTTGGAGAAAAATGTGTTCATTTCATGTATGCGCGAAATGCCTTAAAAATGGCTTTAAAATGGATTTGGAGCATGGAGACGATTATCTCGGGATTGCAAGATAACCAAACAAAACTTTTAGTGGATTTCTACTTATTTTATTAAATATCATCTCCACCAAACAGGACAAGCTTGCATCTGTTATAGTTTTGGAGAAAAATGTGTTCATTTCATGTATGCGCGAAATGCCTTAAAAATGGCTTTAAAATGGATTTGGAGCATGGAGACGATTATCTCGGGATTGCAAGATAACCAAACAAAACTTTTAGTGGATTTCTACTTATTTTATTAAATATCATCTCCACCAAACAGGACAAGCTTGCATCTGTTATAGTTTTGGAGAAAAATGTGTTCATTTCATGTATGCGCGAAATGCCTTAAAAATGGCTTTAAAATGGATTTGGAGCATGGAGACGATTATCTCGGGATTGCAAGATAACCAAACAAAACTTTTAGTGGATTTCTACTTATTTTATTAAATATCATCTCCACCAAACAGGACAAGCTTGCATCTGTTATAGTTTTGGAGAAAAATGTGTTCATTTCATGTATGCGCGAAATGCCTTAAAAATGGCTTTAAAATGGATTTGGAGCATGGAGACGATTATCTCGGGATTGCAAGATAACCAAACAAAACTTTTAGTGGATTTCTACTTATTTTATTAAATATCATCTCCACCAAACAGGACAAGCTTGCATCTGTTATAGTTTTGGAGAAAAATGTGTTCATTTCATGTATGCGCGAAATGCCTTAAAAATGGCTTTAAAATGGATTTGGAGCATGGAGACGATTATCTCGGGATTGCAAGATAACCAAACAAAACTTTTAGTGGATTTCTACTTATTTTATTAAATATCATCTCCACCAAACAGGACAAGCTTGCATCTGTTATAGTTTTGGAGAAAAATGTGTTCATTTCATGTATGCGCGAAATGCCTTAAAAATGGCTTTAAAATGGATTTGGAGCATGGAGACGATTATCTCGGGATTGCAAGATAACCAAACAAAACTTTTAGTGGATTTCTACTTATTTTATTAAATATCATCTCCACCAAACAGGACAAGCTTGCATCTGTTATAGTTTTGGAGAAAAATGTGTTCATTTCATGTATGCGCGAAATGCCTTAAAAATGGCTTTAAAATGGATTTGGAGCATGGAGACGATTATCTCGGGATTGCAAGATAACCAAACAAAACTTTTAGTGGATTTCTACTTATTTTATTAAATATCATCTCCACCAAACAGGACAAGCTTGCATCTGTTATAGTTTTGGAGAAAAATGTGTTCATTTCATGTATGCGCGAAATGCCTTAAAAATGGCTTTAAAATGGATTTGGAGCATGGAGACGATTATCTCGGGATTGCAAGATAACCAAACAAAACTTTTAGTGGATTTCTACTTATTTTATTAAATATCATCTCGCACCAAACAGGACAAGCTTGCATCTGTTATAGTTTTGGAGAAAAATGTGTTCATTTCATGTATGCGCGAAATGCCTTAAAAATGGCTTTAAAATGGATTTGGAGCATGGAGACGATTATCTCGGGATTGCAAGATAACCAAACAAAACTTTTAGTGGATTTCTACTTATTTTATTAAATATCATCTCCACCAAACAGGACAAGCTTGCATCTGTTATAGTTTTGGAGAAAAATGTGTTCATTTCATGTATGCGCGAAATGCCTTAAAAATGGCTTTAAAATGGATTTGGAGCATGGAGACGATTATCTCGGGATTGCAAGATAACCAAACAAAACTTTTAGTGGATTTCTACTTATTTTATTAAATATCATCTCCACCAAACAGGACAAGCTTGCATCTGTTATAGTTTTGGAGAAAAATGTGTTCATTTCATGTATGCGCGAAATGCCTTAAAAATGGCTTTAAAATGGATTTGGAGCATGGAGACGATTATCTCGGGATTGCAAGATAACCAAACAAAACTTTTAGTGGATTTCTACTTATTTTATTAAATATCATCTCCACCAAACAGGACAAGCTTGCATCTGTTATAGTTTTGGAGAAAAATGTGTTCATTTCATGTATGCGCGAAATGCCTTAAAAATGGCTTTAAAATGGATTTGGAGCATGGAGACGATTATCTCGGGATTGCAAGATAACCAAACAAAACTTTTAGTGGATTTCTACTTATTTTATTAAATATCATCTCCACCAAACAGGACAAGCTTGCATCTGTTATAGTTTTGGAGAAAAATGTGTTCATTTCATGTATGCGCGAAATGCCTTAAAAATGGCTTTAAAATGGATTTGGAGCATGGAGACGATTATCTCGGGATTGCAAGATAACCAAACAAAACTTTTAGTGGATTTCTACTTATTTTATTAAATATCATCTCCACCAAACAGGACAAGCTTGCATCTGTTATAGTTTTGGAGAAAAATGTGTTCATTTCATGTATGCGCGAAATGCCTTAAAAATGGCTTTAAAATGGATTTGGAGCATGGAGACGATTATCTCGGGATTGCAAGATAACCAAACAAAACTTTTAGTGGATTTCTACTTATTTTATTAAATATCATCTCCACCAAACAGGACAAGCTTGCATCTGTTATAGTTTTGGAGAAAAATGTGTTCATTTCATGTATGCGCGAAATGCCTTAAAAATGGCTTTAAAATGGATTTGGAGCATGGAGACGATTATCTCGGGATTGCAAGATAACCAAACAAAACTTTTAGTGGATTTCTACTTATTTTATTAAATATCATCTCCACCAAACAGGACAAGCTTGCATCTGTTATAGTTTTGGAGAAAAATGTGTTCATTTCATGTATGCGCGAAATGCCTTAAAAATGGCTTTAAAATGGATTTGGAGCATGGAGACGATTATCTCGGGATTGCAAGATAACCAAACAAAACTTTTAGTGGATTTCTACTTATTTTATTAAATATCATCTCCACCAAACAGGACAAGCTTGCATCTGTTATAGTTTTGGAGAAAAATGTGTTCATTTCATGTATGCGCGAAATGCCTTAAAAATGGCTTTAAAATGGATTTGGAGCATGGAGACGATTATCTCGGGATTGCAAGATAACCAAACAAAACTTTTAGTGGATTTCTACTTATTTTATTAAATATCATCTCCACCAAACAGGACAAGCTTGCATCTGTTATAGTTTTGGAGAAAAATGTGTTCATTTCATGTATGCGCGAAATGCCTTAAAAATGGCTTTAAAATGGATTT
>NW_027443809.1:0-34818 GCF_048569485.1 Anomaloglossus baeobatrachus | reverse complement strand
ATAGTGTGACCGCTCTACAGTACAAGAGCTCTATAGTGTGACCTCTCTACAGTACAGAGCTCTATAGTGTGACCGCTCTACAGTACAGGGCTCTATAGTGTGACCTCTCTACAGTACAGAGCTCTATAGTGTGACCTCTCTACAGTACAGAGCTCTATAGTGTGACCTCTCTACAGTACAGAGCTCTATAGTGTGACCTCTCTACAGTACAGGGCTCTATAGTGTGACCTCTCTACAGTACAGGGCTCTATAGTGTGACCTCTCTACAGTACAGGGCTCTATAGTGTGACCTCTCTACAGTACAGAGCTCTATAGTGTGACCTCTCTACAGTACAGGGCTCTATAGTGTGACCGCTCTACAGTACAGGGCTCTATAGTGTGACCTCTCTACAGTACACAGCTCTATAGTGTGACCCTCTCTACAGTACAGAGCTCTATAGTGTGACCTCTCTACAGTACAGAGCTCTATAGTGTGACCTCTCTACAGTACAGAGCTCTATAGTGTGACCGCTCTACAGTACAGAGCTCTATAGTGTGACCGCTCTACAGTACAGGGCTCTATAGTGTGACCTCTCTACAGTACAGAGCTCTATAGTGTGACCTCTCTACAGTACAGAGCTCTATAGTGTGACCTCTCTACAGTACAGGGCTCTATAGTGTGACCTCTCTACAGTACAGAGCTCTATAGTGTGACCTCTCTACAGTACAGAGCTCTATAGTGTGACCTCTCTACAGTACAGAGCTCTATAGTGTGACCTCTCTACAGTACAGGGCTCTATAGTGTGACCTCTCTACAGTACAGGGCTCTATAGTGTGACCTCTCTACAGTACAGGGCTCTATAGTGTGACCTCTCTACAGTACAGGGCTCTATAGTGTGACCTCTCTACAGTACAGAGCTCTATAGTGTGACCTCTCTACAGTACAGGGCTCTATAGTGTGACCTCTCTACAGTACAGAGCTCTATAGTGTGACCTCTCTACAGTACAGGCCTCTATAGTGTGACCGCTCTACAGTACAGAGCTCTATAGTGTGACCGCTCTACAGTACAGGGCTCTATAGTGTGACCTCTCTACAGTACAGGGCTCTATAGTGTGACCTCTCTACAGTACAGGGCTCTATAGTGTGACCTCTCTACAGTACAGAGCTCTATAGTGTGACCTCTCTACAGTACAGGGCTCTATAGTGTGACCGCTCTACAGTACAGAGCTCTATAGTGTGACCTCTCTACAGTACAGGGCTCTATAGTGTGACCTCTCTACAGTACAGAGCTCTATAGTGTGACCTCTCTACAGTACAGAGCTCTATAGTGTGACCTCTCTACAGTACAGAGCTCTATAGTGTGACCTCTCTACAGTACAGAGCTCTATAGTGTGACCTCTCTACAGTACAGGGCTCTATAGTGTGACCTCTCTACAGTACAGAGCTCTATAGTGTGACCTCTCTACAGTACAGGAGCTCTATAGTGTGACCTCTCTACAGTACAGAGCTCTATAGTGTGACCTCTCTACAGTACAGAGCTCTATAGTGTGACCTCTCTACAGTACAGGGCTCTATAGTGTGACCTCTCTACAGTACAGAGCTCTATAGTGTGACCTCTCTACAGTACAGGGCTCTATAGTGTGACCTCTCTACAGTACAGAGCTCTATAGTGTGACCGCTCTACAGTACAGGGCTCTATAGTGTGACCTCTCTACAGTACAGAGCTCTATAGTGTGACCGCTCTTACAGTACAGAGCTCTATAGTGTGACCTCTCTACAGTACAGAGCTCTATAGTGTGACCTCTCTACAGTACAGAGCTCTATAGTGTGACCGCTCTTACAGTACAGGGCTCTATAGTGTGACCGCTCTACAGTACAGGGCTCTATAGTGTGACCTCTCTACAGTACAGAGCTCTATAGTGTGACCGCTCTTACAGTACAGGGCTCTATAGTGTGACCGCTCTACAGTACAGAGCTCTATAGTGTGACCTCTCTACAGTACAGGGCTCTATAGTGTGACCGCTCTACAGTACAGAGCTCTATAGTGTGACCTCTCTACAGTACAGGAGCTCTATAGTGTGACCGCTCTACAGTACAGTGCTCTATAGTGTGACCTCTCTACAGTACAGAGCTCTATAGTGTGACCGCTCTACAGTACAGAGCTCTATAGTGTGACCGCTCTTACAGTACAGAGCTCTATAGTGTGACCTCTCTACAGTACAGAGCTCTATAGTGTGACCTCTCTACAGTACAGAGCTCTATAGTGTGACCGCTCTACAGTACAGAGCCTCTATAGTGTGACCGCTCTACAGTACAGGGCTCTATAGTGTGACCTCTCTACAGTACACAGCTCTATAGTGTGACCTCTCTACAGTACAGGGCTCTATAGTGTGACCTCTCTACAGTACACAGCTCTATAGTGTGACCTCTCTACAGTACAGGGCTCTATAGTGTGACCTCTCTACAGTACAGAGCTCTATAGTGTGACCTCTCTACAGTACAGAGCTCTATAGTGTGACCTCTCTACAGTACAGAACTCTATAGTGTGACCTCTCTACAGTACAGAGCTCTATAGTGTGACCGCTCTTACAGTACAGAGCTCTATAGTGTGACCTCTCTACAGTACAGAGCTCTATAGTGTGACCTCTCTACAGTACAGAGCTCTATAGTGTGACCGCTCTACAGTACAGAGCTCTATAGTGTGACCTCTCTACAGTACAGAGCTCTATAGTGTGACCTCTCTACAGTACAGAGCTCTATAGTGTGACCGCTCTACAGTACAGGGCTCTATAGTGTGACCTCTCTACAGTACAGAGCTCTATAGTGTGACCGCTCTTACAGTACAGCGCTCTATAGTGTGACCTCTCTACAGTACACAGCTCTATAGTGTGACCTCTCTACAGTACAGCAGCTCTATAGTGTGACCTCTCTACAGTACAGGGCTCTATAGTGTGACCTCTCTACAGTACAGGGCTCTATAGTGTGACCTCTCTACAGTACAGAACTCTATAGTGTGACCGCTCTACAGTACAGTGCTCTATAGTGTGACCTCTCTACAGTACAGAGCTCTATAGTGTGACCTCTCTACAGTACACAGCTCTATAGTGTGACCGCTCTACAGTACAGAGCTCTATAGTGTGACCTCTCTACAGTACAGAGCACTATAGTGTGACCTCTCTACAGTAGAGCTCTATAGTGTGACCGCTCTACAGTACAGGGCTCTATAGTGTGACCTCTCTACAGTACAGGGCTCTATAGTGTGACCTCTCTACAGTACAGAGCTCTATAGTGTGACCGCTCTACAGTACAGGGCTCTATAGTGTGACCTCTCTACAGTACAGAGCTCTATAGTGTGACCGCTCTACAGTACAGAGCTCTATAGTGTGACCTCTCTACAGTACAGGGCTCTATAGTGTGACCTCTCTACAGTACAGGGCTCTATAGTGTGACCTCTCTACAGTACAGAGCTCTATAGTGTGACCGCTCTACAGTACAGAGCTCTATAGTGTGACCGCTCTACAGTACAGAGCTCTATAGTGTGACCTCTCTACAGTACAGGGCTCTATAGTGTGACCGCTCTACAGTACAGACCTCTATAGTGTGACCTCTCTACAGTACAGAGCTCTATAGTGTGACCGCTCTACAGTACAGAGCTCTATAGTGTGACCTCTCTACAGTACAGGGCTCTATAGTGTGACCTCTCTACAGTACAGGGTTCTATAGTGTGACCTCTCTACAGTACAGAGCTCTATAGTGTGACCTCTCTACAGTACAGGGCTCTATAGTGTGACCTCTCTACAGTACAGAGCTCTATAGTGTGACCTCTCTACAGTACAGAGCTCTATAGTGTGACCTCTCTACAGTACAGAGCTCTATAGTGTGACCTCTCTACAGTACAGAGCTCTATAGTGTGACCTCTCTACAGTACAGGGCTCTATAGTGTGACCGCTCTACAGTACAGACCTCTATAGTGTGACCTCTCTACAGTACAGATCTCTATAGTGTGACCGCTCTACAGTACAGGGCTCTATAGTGTGACCTCTCTACAGTACAGACCTCTATAGTGTGACCTCTCTACAGTACAGGGCTCTATAGGTGACCTCTCTACAGTACAGGGCTCTATAGTGTGACCGCTCTACAGTACAGAGCTCTATAGTGTGACCTCTCTACAGTACAGGGCTCTATAGTGTGACCGCTCTACAGTACAGATCTCTATAGTGTGACCTCTCTACAGTACAGAGCTCTATAGTGTGACCTCTCTACAGTACAGAGCTCTATAGTGTGACCTCTCTACAGTACAGAGCTCTATAGTGTGACCTCTCTACAGTACAGGGTTCTATAGTGTGACCTCTCTACAGTACAGAGCTCTATAGTGTGACCTCTCTACAGTACAGGGCTCTATAGTGTGACCTCTCTACAGTACAGAGCTCTATAGTGTGACCTCTCTACAGTACAGAGCTCTATAGTGTGACCTCTCTACAGTACAGGGCTCTATAGTGTGACCTCTCTACAGCACAGGGCTCTATAGTGTGACCTCTCTACAGTACAGAACTCTATAGTGTGACCTCTCTACAGTACAGAGCTCTATAGTGTGACCTCTCTACAGTACAGAACTCTATAGTGTGACCTCTCTACAGTACAGAGCTCTATAGTGTGACCTCTCTACAGTACAGAGCTCTATAGTGTGATCACTCTACAGTACAGGGCTCTATAGTGTGACCTCTCTACAGTACAGAGCTCTATAGTGTGACCTCTCTACAGTACAGAGCTCTATAGTGTGACCTCTCTACAGTACAGGGCTCTATAGTGTGACCGCTCTACAGTACAGACCTCTATAGTGTGACCTCTCTACAGTACAGATCTCTATAGTGTGACCGCTCTACAGTACAGGGCTCTATAGTGTGACCTCTCTACAGTACAGAGCTCTATAGTGTGACCTCTCTACAGTACAGAGCCTCTATAGTGTGACCTCTCTACAGTACAGGGCTCTATAGTGTGACCTCTCTACAGTACAGGGCTCTATAGTGTGACCTCTCTACAGTACAGAGCTCTATAGTGTGACCGCTCTACAGTACAGAGCTCTATAGTGTGACCTCTCTACAGTACAGGGCTCTATAGTGTGACCGCTCTACAGTACAGAGCTCTATAGTGTGACCTCTCTACAGTACAGAGCTCTATAGTGTGACCTCTCTACAGTACAGAGCTCTATAGTGTGACCTCTCTACAGTACAGAGCTCTATAGTGTGACCTCTCTACAGTACAGAGCTCTATAGTGTGACCTCTCTACAGTACAGAGCTCTATAGTGTGACCTCTCTACAGTACAGAGCTCTATAGTGTGACCTCTCTACAGTACAGCGCTCTATAGTGTGACCTCTCTACAGTACAGAGCTCTATAGTGTGACCGCTCTACAGTACAGAGCTCTATAGTGTGACCTCTCTACAGTACAGAGCTCTATAGTGTGACCTCTCTACAGTACAGGGCTCTATAGTGTGACCGCTCTACAGTACAGGGCTCTATAGTGTGACCTCTCTACAGTACAGAGCTCTATAGTGTGACCTCTCTACAGTACAGGGCTCTATAGTGTGACCGCTCTACAGTACAGGGCTCTATAGTGTGACCGCTCTACAGTACAGGGCTCTATAGTGTGACCGCTCTACAGTACAGGGCTCTATAGTGTGACCACTCTACAGTACAGAGCTCTATAGTGTGACCTCTCTACAGTACAGAGCTCTATAGTGTGACCGCTCTACAGTACAGGGCTCTATAGTGTGACCGCTCTACAGTACAGGGCTCTATAGTGTGACCTCTCTACAGTACAGGGCTCTATAGTGTGACCTCTCTACAGTACAGAGCTCTATAGTGTGACCTCTCTACAGTACAGACCTCTATAGTGTGACCTCTCTACAGTACAGAGCTCTATAGTGTGACCTCTCTACAGTACAGAGCTCTATAGTGTGACCGCTCTACAGTACAGTGCTCTATAGTGTGACCTCTCTACAGTACAGACCTCTATAGTGTGACCTCTCTACAGTACAGGGCTCTATAGTGTGACCTCTCTACAGTACAGGGCTCTATAGTGTGACCTCTCTACAGTACAGAGCTCTATAGTGTGACCTCTCTACAGTACAGAGCTCTATAGTGTGACCTCTCTACAGTACAGGGCTCTATAGTGTGACCGCTCTACAGTACAGAGCTCTATAGTGTGACCTCTCTACAGTACAGAGCCTCTATAGTGTGACCTCTCTACAGTACAGGGCTCTATAGTGTGACCTCTCTACAGTACAGAGCTCTATAGTGTGACCTCTCTACAGTACAGAGCTCTATAGTGTGACCTCTCTACAGTACAGAGCTCTATAGTGTGACCTCTCTACAGTACAGGGCTCTATAGTGTGACCGCTCTACAGTACAGAGCTCTATAGTGTGACCGCTCTACAGTACAGACCTCTATAGTGTGACCTCTCTACAGTACAGAGCTCTATAGTGTGACCTCTCTACAGTACAGAGCTCTATAGTGTGACCGCTCTACAGTACAGGGCTCTATAGTGTGACCTCTCTACAGTACAGACCTCTATAGTGTGACCTCTCTACAGTACAGAGCTCTATAGTGTGACCTCTCTACAGTACAGAGCTCTATAGTGTGACCGCTCTACAGTACAGGGCTCTATAGTGTGACCTCTCTACAGTACAGACCTCTATAGTGTGACCTCTCTACAGTACAGTGCTCTATAGTGTGACCTCTCTACAGTACAGGGCTCTATAGTGTGACCGCTCTACAGTACAGGGCTCTATAGTGTGACCTCTCTACAGTACAGACCTCTATAGTGTGACCTCTCTACAGTACAGGGCTCTATAGTGTGACCTCTCTACAGTACAGAGCTCTATAGTGTGACCGCTCTACAGTACAGGGCTCTATAGTGTGACCTCTCTACAGTACAGACCTCTATAGTGTGACCTCTCTACAGTACAGGGCTCTATAGTGTGACCTCTCTACAGTACAGGGCTCTATAGTGTGACCGCTCTACAGTACAGGGCTCTATAGTGTGACCGCTCTACAGTACAGAGCTCTATAGTGTGACCTCTCTACAGTACAGAGCCTCTATAGTGTGACCTCTCTACAGTACAGGGCTCTATAGTGTGACCTCTCTACAGTACAGGGCTCTATAGTGTGACCGCTCTACAGTACAGGAGCTCTATAGTGTGACCTCTCTACAGTACAGAGCTCTATAGTGTGACCTCTCTACAGTACAGAGCTCTATAGTGTGACCTCTCTACAGTACAGGGCTCTATAGTGTGACCTCTCTACAGTACAGGGCTCTATAGTGTGACCTCTCTACAGTACAGGGCTCTATAGTGTGACCTCTCTACAGTACAGGGCTCTATAGTGTGACCTCTCTACAGTACAGACCTCTATAGTGTGACCTCTCTACAGTACAGGGCTCTATAGTGTGACCTCTCTACAGTACAGAGCTCTATAGTGTGACCTCTCTACAGTACAGGGCTCTATAGTGTGACCTCTCTACAGTACAGAGCTCTATAGTGTGACCGCTCTACAGTACAGAGCTCTATAGTGTGACCTCTCTACAGTACAGACCTCTATAGTGTTGTGAAGCCCCGCCGGTGTTGTATCAGTGCATACCTTCAGGGACTCCACGTAGCTGGTGCTGGTCACAGGTAGGGAATCTTCAGTTTTGATCGTGACGCCACTCTCAGATTTGCGGTCAGAGGGGACCGCCACTGCAGATTAGGAGGCACCTGGGCTGATGGTGGGTGCAGTCGGGTGTAGTAGCCTCCTGAGAGTGAGGCAAGCCCCAGGGCCCTTTGTAAAGCTGTAGTACCACAAGTCGCAGAATGACCACACACAGGCAGAGTGTCTTTCAGGGTTTTTACTCACTTCAGGTGGCAGGGTGAGTAACCCGGGCGTAGCTGGGATGAACCAGGTGGGAACCAGGTATCCTTCCGGCTGACTGTATGAGGGTGACTACAAACTCGCCTTCCTTAGCCCTTGGTGGTTTGGGGTGACCCCGACTTTGAGTCCCTATGGGGGTCACCCAGGGAAGATGCTCCAAGCCTCTCTCCCCTTCTTGTTTTGCCGTGTGCTTGTTCCCCGGGCCAGGCCACTCCAGCCTCTTGCCTCCTGTGACCTATGGGCCCTACTTGCGGTTACGTGGCTGCGGCTTTTGGTTGTTGTGGTGTGGGCTGTAAGAGCCCCACACCGGCAGGTTTAGCAGGGAAAGGTGAATCTATCCTCGCTTCGGGATCTGCCGCCCGGTTGGGCCTGGTGCTCTCTAGAAGTCTCCTTACTTCCCACTCCGTTGCACTCGCTAGCTGAAGCTGGCTTTCAGGCAGCACTCCTAGTTGACCGTTCTCCCCCGTCTGTAGTCACTGCGCGGGCGCTGTTAGACAGCATCAGCCCCACAGGTCTGCTCCTCACTGAGCCCTCTGGAGATCTGCTCTAACTGACTCACTGCTCCTCCTCTCCTGTTCTTGCCTACGCCACCTAGCAACCAGACTCTCCACCACACCCCTTGAGAGGAGATGGAGGCTTTTAACCCCCTGCCACTATTCCAGTGGAGGTATAGGCTTTGCCCCCTCCTGGGATCCCCAGGGGTCCTCTCATGGGTACATGTGTGAGACCTGATCACTATGCGCCTGTGTTCCACACCCCTGTCAGCCTTCTGGATTACCTGTATTGTACTGTCCCCAGCATGGGTGCAGTACTCAGTGGTGCCTGACCAGGTCAGGGGCGCCACATTCCCCCTTAGTTATCACCAGCACGTCCTCGGGCTGCAAGACAACATTTTAAAATGCATAAAACATTAAAACATGTAAAACATTTAAAAGCACCAGGTATCAGACATCACCACCCTCCACCCACAAGTCCGTCAACCCACCCAAAACCCTCTCACGTTGGCCGCGGCTTCAGCCACTTCTGGCAGGATGTAGAGGCGGCTTACATGGGCTGGTGGTTTCAGGGTATACCTGGCCTGGTGGATCCGCGCCGTCAACCTCTTCTGGCAGGATGCAGAGGCGGCCTCCACAGTTGGTGCTGACCAGGTACCCTCTTTGTGGTGGTGAGCCAAGGCCCCATAAACAGGCGTGCTCTCTGGTCGCAGGTGAGCCAAGGCCCTTTTCTACGGACGGGCCCCCCTGGTTGCAGACGAGCCAAGCCCCTAAACAGGCTGGCCCTGGTGGTGGTGCCACTGGTGTAACTATTTACACTGCGAGAGTTTGTGGCTATAGCAAGTTCATAGCCTTAAGTTTATTTCTCACAATAGTTTTTGTGGGCGCATTTCTTTAACGTTGCAAACAAAACTTTCAAAACTTTAACTTCTGTACTTCTTTTCTGTACTTTACTTTACTCCTCTTTTTCACTAGGGCGAGGGCACGTTGGGCACTGGCACCTGTGACTTTCTTGCTCTTTGTCTCTGTCTTCATCTGTAGGATCTTTATCTTTCCGTTCTTGGTCTTCATCTGTTTCTACATCTGGTTCTTTATCTCTATCTTGTCTTTCTTGTCTTTCTTGTCTTTCTTGTCTTTCTTGTCTTTCTTGTCTTTCTTGTGGCATGGGATGACTGTAAGGTTTGTTGGGACATAAGGTTACATCAAGTGCGTACAATCCCCTTTCACCTTGGTGCATGGTAAACTGTACCAAATCTCCCATTTTCAGATTTCTGCAAGGGTGTCCTCTTGGCAGATGAGCGTTCACATCTCTGCGGTTTACAAATATCCCTTCTTTTATTCCTGGTGCTACAATGAAGCCATAACCACTTTTCAAGTTGAAATCTTCCACTACGCCATAACACAGGGGTCCTCTAGCCTGGGCTTTGGACTCTCTCAACAAACGCTTCTCCTTTAGGTCTCTGGCGGTGACTGCTCTCTGTTCAGGAGACTGTGGTGCTGGAGCAAACTGTGTTCTTCTGCGCCGTGTCTTGCGGGCTGGATTCTGTGGCGGGCAGCTCACAAACTCCCAGGTGAGGCTCTTAGGCAGCTCTTCTTCTGCAGAGGGGGTCAGGTCCTCCTCGTCCCAGCGGGAGTATGGCAGCATCTCCGGCTCTGAGTAGGAGTCTGCTGCGGCTGGCGTCGGAGTTAGCCCTTCTGCCTCCTGGCCTCCTCTCCCCCTTAGTTCTTCCTGGCACTCCTCTGATGGCAGGACTGGGGATGGACTTTCTCCTTCTGGCCCATGCGGGGGACTCTCTGGTGTAGCTGCAGGGGTTATCTGAATCTCCTCAGGGGTGCATGGGGGGCGCAGGTACAGATCCACCAACCACTGGGGAAACTTGGCCTCCATGTCGGCCCTCATCTGCCAGTATTCTTCCTCCAGCGTGGGCTTCCTATCAGAGACCTCCGGGGACTGGGGAGCAGTGTCAGCTCTGGCCTTACAGGCCGGGGTAAATGCTGAGGTAGTCTTTCCTTGGCGGGCCGCGCCTAGCATGGCGGCCTGGTCTTGGCGGGCCGCGCCCTGTTTGGCGGCGGCCTGGTCTTGGCGGGCCGCGCCCGGCATGGCGGCGGCCTGGTCTTGGCGGGCCGCGCCCTGTTTGGCGGCGGCCTGGTCTTGGCGGGCCGCGCCGGGCGCCTCTTCGGGGACCGCGGACGTGGCAGCAGGGGTCGGGGCACTTGCGCGGGCCGGGGCATCATTTGACTCACCCACCGGTGGCAGCATCGGGGTCTGCGTCGTCGCCGTCCTGTCTGACACTCGGCATGCAGCTCTCCCTTCATAGGCCCGAACCGCCGCGGTCAGCTCCTGCAGTTCCATCCGTTCCTCCCGAATCTGCTCCACGACCCGGGTCTCCAGCCGGTTGCAAAACTGGGCCAGCTCTCGGTACCACCAGGCAGCGGAGCCTGGTTCTGGGTTCCTGCGGTCAGACGCCATTTCTTCTGCGCCGTCTTCTGCACGGTCTCCCAGCAGTGGACTCTTCGCTGCCTCCTGTAACAAGCTGTCCAGTTTCTGCTCTGCCTCTTTCAGCAGCTCCTCTCCCAGCAGCAGGCTTGTGGCTTCCTTTCCTTCCCGCCGTCTCTCGACGCTTCCACTCTCATAGCTGGCAAGGTCAGAACTCTCCAGAGGATCTCTGGGTAGCCACACCTCTTCGTGGGCGGTAACTTCTTCCAGCGCGGGCTGCTGTTGTTTTTCAGCGCGCTTTTCATGGTGGCAATATGGCGGCGCTTCCAATTTTTCAAGCGGACCGCCCAGGCACATGGTCACCTGTCTGGACAGGTCTAGTCCTTATCCTGTTCGTGACGCCAGATGTGAAGCCCCGCCGGTGTTGTATCAGTGCATACCTTCAGGGACTCCACGTAGCTGGTGCTGGTCACAGGTAGGGAATCTTCAGTTTTGATCGTGACGCCACTCTCAGATTTGCGGTCAGAGGGGACCGCCACTGCAGATTAGGAGGCACCTGGGGCTGATGGTGGGTGCAGTCGGGTGTAGTAGCCTCCTGAGAGTGAGGCAAGCCCCAGGGCCCTTTGTAAAGCTGTAGTACCACAAGTCGCAGAATGACCACACACAGGCAGAGTGTCTTTCAGGGTTTTTACTCACTTCAGGTGGCAGGGTGAGTAACCCGGGCGTAGCTGGGATGAACCAGGTGGGAACCAGGTATCCTTCCGGCTGACTGTATGAGGGTGACTACAAACTCGCCTTCCTTAGCCCTTGGTGGTTTGGGGTGACCCCGACTTTGAGTCCCTATGGGGGGTCACCCAGGGAAGATGCTCCAAGCCTCTCTCCCCTTCTTGTTTTGCCGTGTGCTTGTTCCCCGGGCCAGGCCACTCCAGCCTCTTGCCTCCTGTGACCTATGGGCCCTACTTGCGGTTACGTGGCTGCGGCTTTTGGTTGTTGTGGTGTGGGCTGTAAGAGCCCCACACCGGCAGGTTTAGCAGGGAAAGGTGAATCTATCCTCGCTTCGGGATCTGCCGCCCGGTTGGGCCTGGTGCTCTCTAGAAGTCTCCTTACTTCCCACTCCGTTGCACTCGCTAGCTGAAGCTGGCTTTCAGGCAGCACTCCTAGTTGACCGTTCTCCCCCGTCTGTAGTCACTGCGCGGGCGCTGTTAGACAGCATCAGCCCCACAGGTCTGCTCCTCACTGAGCCCTCTGGAGATCTGCTCTAACTGACTCACTGCTCCTCCTCTCCTGTTCTTGCCTACGCCACCTAGCAACCAGACTCTCCACCACACCCCTTGAGAGGAGATGGAGGCTTTTAACCCCCTGCCACTATTCCAGTGGAGGTATAGGCTTTGCCCCCCTCCTGGGATCCCCAGGGGTCCTCTCATGGGTACATGTGTGAGACCTGATCACTATGCGCCTGTGTTCCACACCCCTGTCAGCCTTCTGGATTACCTGTATTGTACTGTCCCCAGCATGGGTGCAGTACTCAGTGGTGCCTGACCAGGTCAGGGGCGCCACAGTGTGACCTCTCTACAGTACAGGGCTCTATAGTGTGACCTCTCTACAGTACAGGGCTCTATAGTGTGACCTCTCTACAGTACAGGGCTCTATAGTGTGACCTCTCTACAGTACAGGGCTCTATAGTGTGACCTCTCTACAGTACACAGCTCTATAGTGTGACCTCTCTACAGTACAGAGCTCTATAGTGTGACCTCTCTACAATACAGAGCTCTATAGTGTGACCTCTCTACAGTACAGGGCTCTATAGTGTGACCTCTCTACAGTACAGGGCTCTATAGTGTGACCTCTCTACAGTACAGGGCTCTATAGTGTGACCTCTCTACAGTACAGGGCTCTATAGTGTGACCTCTCTACAGTACAGAGCTCTATAGTGTGACCTCTCTACAGTACAGAGCTCTATAGTGTGACCTCTCTACAGTACAGGGCTCTATAGTGTGACCTCTCTACAGTACAGAGCTCTATAGTGTGACCTCTCTACAGTACAGAGCTCTATAGTGTGACCTCTCTACAGTACAGGGCTCTATAGTGTGACCGCTCTACAGTACAGAGCTCTATAGTGTGACCTCTCTACAGTACAGAGCTCTATAGTGTGACCTCTCTACAGTACAGAGCTCTATAGTGTGACCTCTCTACAGTACAGAGCTCTATAGTGTGACCTCTCTACAGTACAGGGCTCTATAGTGTGACCTCTCTACAGTACAGAGCTCTATAGTGTGACCGCTCTACAGTACAGGGCTCTATAGTGTGACCTCTCTACAGTACAGAGCTCTATAGTGTGACCTCTCTACAGTACAGACCTCTATAGTGTGACCTCTCTACAGTACAGAGCTCTATAGTGTGACCGCTCTACAGTACAGAGCTCTATAGTGTGACCTCTCTACAGTACAGGGCTCTATAGTGTGACCTCTCTACAGTACAGTGCTCTATAGTGTGACCTCTCTACAGTACAGAGCTCTATAGTGTGACCTCTCTACAGTACAGGGTTCTATAGTGTGACCTCTCTACAGTACAGGGCTCTATAGTGTGACCGCTCTACAGTACAGAGCTCTATAGTGTGACCTCTCTACAGTACAGAGCTCTATAGTGTGACCTCTCTACAGTACAGAGCTCTATAGTGTGACCTCTCTACAGTACAGAGCTCTATAGTGTGACCTCTCTACAGTACAGGGCTCTATAGTGTGACCTCTCTACAGTACAGGGTTCTATAGTGTGACCTCTCTACAGTACAGAGCTCTATAGTGTGACCTCTCTACAGTACAGAGCTCTATAGTGTGACCTCTCTACAGTACAGGGCTCTATAGTGTGACCTCTCTACAGTACAGGGTTCTATAGTGTGACCTCTCTACAGTACAGAGCTCTATAGTGTGACCTCTCTACAGTACAGAGCTCTATAGTGTGACCTCTCTACAGTACAGGGCTCTATAGTGTGACCTCTCTACAGTACAGGGTTCTATAGTGTGACCTCTCTACAGTACAGAGCTCTATAGTGTGACCTCTCTACAGTACAGACCTCTATAGTGTGACCTCTCTACAGTACAGATCTCTATAGTGTGACCGCTCTACAGTACAGGGCTCTCTAGTGTGACCTCTCTACAGTACAGACCTCTATAGTGTGACCTCTCTACAGTACAGGGCTCTATAGTGTGACCTCTCTACAGTACAGGGCTCTATAGTGTGACCTCTCTACAGTACAGGGCTCTATAGTGTGACCGCTCTACAGTACAGAGCTCTATAGTGTGACCTCTCTACAGTACAGGGCTCTATAGTGTGACCGCTCTACAGTACAGATCTCTATAGTGTGACCTCTCTACAGTACAGAGCTCTATAGTGTGACCTCTCTACAGTACAGAGCTCTATAGTGTGACCTCTCTACAGTACAGGGCTCTATAGTGTGACCTCTCTACAGTACAGAGCTCTATAGTGTGACCGCTCTACAGTACAGGGCTCTATAGTGTGACCGCTCTACAGTACAGAGCTCTATAGTGTGACCGCTCTACAGTACAGAGCTCTATAGTGTGACCGCTCTACAGTACAGGGCTCTATAGTGTGACCTCTCTACAGTACAGAGCTCTATAGTGTGACCTCTCTACAGTACAGACCTCTATAGTGTGACCTCTCTACAGTACAGAGCTCTATAGTGTGACCGCTCTACAGTACAGAGCTCTATAGTGTGACCTCTCTACAGTACAGGGCTCTATAGTGTGACCTCTCTACAGTACAGGGCTCTATAGTGTGACCGCTCTACAGTACAGAGCTCTATAGTGTGACCTCTCTACAGTACAGAGCTCTATAGTGTGACCTCTCTACAGTACAGAGCTCTATAGTGTGACCTCTCTACAGTACAGGGCTCTATAGTGTGACCTCTCTACAGTACAGAGCTCTATAGTGTGACCTCTCTACAGTACAGAGCTCTATAGTGTGACCTCTCTACAGTACAGAGCTCTATAGTGTGACCGCTCTACAGTACAGGGCTCTATAGTGTGACCTCTCTACAGTACAGAGCTCTATAGTGTGACCTCTCTACAGTACAGGGCTCTATAGTGTGACCTCTCTACAGTACAGAGCTCTATAGTGTGACCTCTCTACAGTACAGAGCTCTATAGTGTGACCTCTCTACAGTACAGATCTCTATAGTGTGACCGCTCTACAGTACAGGGCTCTATAGTGTGACCTCTCTACAGTACAGACCTCTATAGTGTGACCTCTCTACAGTACAGAGCTCTATAGTGTGACCTCTCTACAGTACAGGGCTCTATAGTGTGACCTCTCTACAGTACAGAGCTCTATAGTGTGACCGCTCTACAGTACAGGGCTCTATAGTGTGACCTCTCTACAGTACAGAGCTCTATAGTGTGACCTCTCTACAGTACAGAGCTCTATAGTGTGACCTCTCTACAGTACAGAGCTCTATAGTGTGACCTCTCTACAGTACAGAGCTCTATAGTGTGACCTCTCTACAGTACAGGGCTCTATAGTGTGACCTCTCTACAGTACAGAGCTCTATAGTGTGACCTCTCTACAGTACAGAGCTCTATAGTGTGACCGCTCTACAGTACAGGGCTCTATAGTGTGACCGCTCTACAGTACAGAGCTCTATAGTGTGACCTCTCTACAGTACAGAGCTCTATAGTGTGACCTCTCTACAGTACAGTGCTCTATAGTGTGACCTCTCTACAGTACAGGGCTCTATAGTGTGACCTCTCTACAGTACAGAGCTCTATAGTGTGACCTCTCTACAGTACAGAGCTCTATAGTGTGACCTCTCTACAGTACAGAGCTCTATAGTGTGACCTCTCTACAGTACAGACCTCTATAGTGTGACCTCTCTACAGTACAGACCTCTATAGTGTGACCGCTCTACAGTACAGAGCTCTATAGTGTGACCTCTCTACAGTACAGAGCTTTATAGTGTGACCTCTCTACAGTACAGAGCTCTATAGTGTGACCTCTCTACAGTACAGAGCTCTATAGTGTGACCTCTCTACAGTACAGAGCTCTATAGTGTGACCTCTCTACAGTACAGAGCTCTATAGTGTGACCTCTCTACAGTACAGGGCTCTATAGTGTGACCTCTCTACAGTACAGACCTCTATAGTGTGACCTCTCTACAGTACAGACCTCTATAGTGTGACCTCTCTACAGTACAGACCTCTATAGTGTGACCTCTCTACAGTACAGACCTCTATAGTGTGACCTCTCTACAGTACAGTGCTCTATAGTGTGACCTCTCTACAGTACAGACCTCTATAGTGTGACCTCTCTACAGTACAGACCTCTATAGTGTGACCTCTCTACAGTACAGACCTCTATAGTGTGACCTCTCTACAGTACAGAGCTCTATAGTGTGACCTCTCTACAGTACAGAGCTCTATAGTGTGACCTCTCTACAGTACAGGGCTCTATAGTGTGACCTCTCTACAGTACAGAGCTCTATAGTGTGACCTCTCTACAGTACAGAGCTCTATAGTGTGACCTCTCTACAGTACAGAGCTCTATAGTGTGACCTCTCTACAGTACAGAGCTCTATAGTGTGATCTCTCTACAGTACAGATCTCTATAGTGTGACCTCTCTACAGCACAGAGCTCTATAGTGTGACCGCTCTACAGTACAGGGCTCTATAGTGTGACCTCTCTACAGTACAGAGCTCTATAGTGTGACCTCTCTACAGTACAGAGCTCTATAGTGTGACCGCTCTACAGTACAGAGCTCTATAGTGTGACCTCTCTACAGTACAGAGCTCTATAGTGTGACCTCTCTACAGTACAGGGCTCTATAGTGTGACCTCTCTACAGTACAGGGCTCTATAGTGTGACCGCTCTACAGTACAGAGCTCTATAGTGTGACCGCTCTACAGTACAGAGCTCTATAGTGTGACCTCTCTACAGTACAGAGCTCTATAGTGTGATCTCTCTACAGTACAGAGCTCTATAGTGTGACCTCTCTACAGTACAGAGCTCTATAGTGTGACCGCTCTACAGTACAGAGCTCTATAGTGTGACCTCTCTACAGTACAGAGCTCTATAGTGTGACCGCTCTACAGTACAGAGCTCTATAGTGTGACCGCTCTACAGTACAGAGCTCTATAGTGTGACCGCTCTACAGTACAGGACTCTATAGTGTGACCTCTCTACAGTACAGAGCTCTATAGTGTGACCTCTCTACAGTACAGAGCTCTATAGTGTGACCTCTCTACAGTACAGAGCTCTATAGTGTGACCGCTCTACAGTACAGAGCTCTATAGTGTGACCTCTCTACAGTACAGAGCTCTATAGTGTGACCGCTCTACAGTACAGAGCTCTATAGTGTGACCGCTCTACAGTACAGAGCTCTATAGTGTGACCTCTCTACAGTACAGAGCTCTATAGTGTGACCTCTCTACAGTACAGGGCTCTATAGTGTGACCTCTCTACAGTACAGAGCTCTATAGTGTGACCTCTCTACAGTACAGGGCTCTATAGTGTGACCTCTCTACAGCACAGAGCTCTATAGTGTGACCTCTCTACAGTACAGAGCTCTATAGTGTGACCTCTCTACAGTACAGGGATCTATAGTGTGACCTCTCTACAGTACAGAGCTCTATAGTGTGACCGCTCTACAGTACAGAGCTCTATAGTGTGACCTCTCTACAGTACAGGGCTCTATAGTGTGACCTCTCTACAGTACAGAGCTCTATAGTGTGACCGCTCTACAGTACAGGGCTCTATAGTGTGACCTCTCTACAGTACAGAGCTCTATAGTGTGACCTCTCTACAGTACAGAGCTCTATAGTGTGACCGCTCTACAGTACAGGGCTCTATAGTGTGACCTCTCTACAGTACAGGGCTCTATAGTGTGACCTCTCTACAGTACAGAGCTCTATAGTGTGACCTCTCTACAGTACAGAGCTCTATAGTGTGACCTCTCTACAGTACAGAGCTCTATAGTGTGACCCCTCTACAGTACAGAGCTCTATAGTGTGACCCTCTACAGTACAGAGCTCTATAGTGTGACCTCTCTACAGTACAGGGCTCTATAGTGTGACCTCTCTACAGCACAGACCTCTATAGTGTGACCTCTCTACAGTACAGAGCTCTATAGTGTGACCTCTCTACAGTACAGGGCTCTATAGTGTGACCTCTCTACAGTACAGAGCTCTATAGTGTGACCTCTCTACAGTACAGGGCTCTATAGTGTGACCTCTCTACAGTACAGAGCTCTATAGTGTGACCTCTCTACAGTACAGGGCTCTATAGTGTGATCTCTCTACAGTACAGAGCTCTATAGTGTGACCTCTCTACAGTACAGGGCTCTATAGTGTGACCTCTCTACAGTACAGAGCTCTATAGTGTGACCTCTCTACAGTACAGGGCTCTATAGTGTGACCTCTCTACAGTACAGAGCTCTATAGTGTGACCTCTCTACAGTACAGGCTCTATAGTGTGACCTCTCTACAGTACAGAGCTCTATAGTGTGACCTCTCTACAGTACAGGGCTCTATAGTGTGACCGCTCTACAGTACAGGGCTCTATAGTGTGACCTCTCTACAGTACAGGGCTCTATAGTGTGACCGCTCTACAGTACAGAGCTCTATAGTGTGACCTCTCTACAGTACAGGGCTCTATAGTGTGACCTCTCTACAGTACAGAGCTCTATAGTGTGACCTCTCTACAGTACAGGGCTCTATAGTGTGACCTCTCTACAGTACAGAGCTCTATAGTGTGACCTCTCTACAGTACAGGGCTCTATAGTGTGACCTCTCTACAGTACAGGGCTCTATAGTGTGACCGCTCTACCGTACAGAGCTCTATAGTGTGACCTCTCTACAGTACAGAGCTTTATAGTGTGACCTCTCTACAGTACAGAGCTCTATAGTGTGACCTCTCTACAGTGCAGAGCTTTATAGTGTGACCTCTCTACAGTACAGAGCTCTATAGTGTGACCTCTCTACAGTGCAGAGCTCTATAGTGTGACCTCTCTACAGTACAGGGCTCTATAGTGTGACCTCTCTACAGTACAGGGCTCTATAGTGTGACCTCTCTACAGTACAGGGCTCTATAGTGTGACCTCTCTACAGTACAGAGCTCTATAGTGTGACCTCTCTACAGTACAGGGCTCTATAGTGTGACCTCTCTACAGTACAGGGATCTATAGTGTGACCGCTCTACAGTACAGAGCTCTATAGTGTGACCTCTCTACAGTACAGAGCTCTATAGTGTGACCTCTCTACAGTACAGAGCTCTATAGTGTGACCTCTCTACAGTACAGGGCTCTATAGTGTGACCTCTCTACAGTACAGGGCTCTATAGTGTGACCTCTCTACAGTACAGGGCTCTATAGTGTGACCGCTCTACAGTACAGAGCTTTATAGTGTGATCTCTCTACAGTACAGAGCTCTATAGTGTGACCTCTCTACAGTACAGAGCTCTATAGTGTGACCTCTCTACAGTACAGAGCTCTATAGTGTGACCTCTCTACAGTACAGAGCTCTATAGTGTGACCTCTCTACAGTACAGAGCTCTATAGTGTGACCTCTCTACAGTACAGTGCTCTATAGTGTGACCCTCTACAGTACAGAGCTCTATAGTGTGACCTCTCTACAGTACAGAGCTCTATAGTGTGACCTCTCTACAGTACAGAGCTCTATAGTGTGACCTCTCTACAGTACAGAGCTCTATAGTGTGACCTCTCTACAGTACAGGGCTCTATAGTGTGACCTCTCTACAGTACAGGGCTCTATAGTGTGACCTCTCTACAGTACAGAGCTCTATAGTGTGACCTCTCTACAGTACAGAGCTCTATAGTGTGACCTCTCTACAGTACAGAGCTCTATAGTGTGACCTCTCTACAGTACAGAGCTCTATAGTGTGACCTCTCTACAGTACAGAGCTCTATAGTGTGACCTCTCTACAGTACAGGGCTCTATAGTGTGACCTCTCTACAGTACAGAGCTCTATAGTGTGACCTCTCTACAGTACAGAGCTCTATAGTGTGACCTCTCTACAGTACAGGGCTCTATAGTGTGACCTCTCTACAGTACAGGGCTCTATAGTGTGACCGCTCTACAGTACAGAGCTCTATAGTGTGACCTCTCTACAGTACAGACCTCTATAGTGTGACCTCTCTACAGTACAGAGCTCTATAGTGTGACCGCTCTACAGTACAGACCTCTATAGTGTGACCTCTCTACAGTACAGGGCTCTATAGTGTGACCTCTCTACAGTACAGAGCTCTATAGTGTGACCGCTCTACAGTACAGACCTCTATAGTGTGACCTCTCTACAGTACAGGGCTCTATAGTGTGACCTCTCTACAGTACAGAGCTCTATAGTGTGACCTCTCTACAGTACAGGGCTCTATAGTGTGACCTCTCTACAGTACAGAGCTCTATAGTGTGACCTCTCTACAGTACAGAGCTCTATAGTGTGACCTCTCTACAGTACAGAGCTCTATAGTGTGACCTCTCTACAGTACAGAGCTCTATAGTGTGACCTCTCTACAGTACAGGGCTCTATAGTGTGACCTCTCTACAGTACAGGGCTCTATAGTGTGACCTCTCTACAGTACAGAGCTCTATAGTGTGACCTCTCTACAGTACAGAACTCTATAGTGTGACCTCTCTACAGTACAGAGCTCTATAGTGTGACCTCTCTACAGTACAGAGCTCTATAGTGTGACCTCTCTACAGTACAGAGCTCTATAGTGTGACCTCTCTACAGTACAGGGCTCTATAGTGTGACCTCTCTACAGTACAGAGCTCTATAGTGTGACCTCTCTACAGTACAGGGCTCTATAGTGTGACCTCTCTACAGTACAGGGCTCTATAGTGTGACCTCTCTACAGTACAGAGCTCTATAGTGTGACCTCTCTACAGTACAGAGCTCTATAGTGTGACCGCTCTACAGTACAGAGCTCTATAGTGTGACCTCTCTACAGTACAGGGCTCTATAGTGTGACCGCTCTACAGTACAGAGCTCTATAGTGTGACCTCTCTACAGTACAGGGCTCTATAGTGTGATCTCTCTACAGTACAGAGCTCTATAGTGTGACCTCTCTACAGTACAGAGCTCTATAGTGTGACCTCTCTACAGTACAGAGCTCTATAGTGTGACCTCTCTACAGTACAGGGCTCTATAGTGTGACCTCTCTACAGTACAGAGCTCTATAGTGTGACCTCTCTACAGTACAGAGCTCTATAGTGTGACCTCTCTACAGTACAGAGCTCTATAGTGTGACCTCTCTACAGTACAGAGCTCTATAGTGTGACCGCGCTACAGTACAGGGCTCTATAGTGTGACCGCTCTACAGTACAGAGCTCTATAGTGTGACCTCTCTACAGTACAGAGCTCTATAGTGTGACCTCTCTACAGTACAGGGCTCTATAGTGTGACCTCTCTACAGTACAGAGCTCTATAGTGTGACCTCTCTACAGTACAGAGCTCTATAGTGTGACCTCTCTACAGTACAGAGCTCTATAGTGTGACCTCTCTACAGTACAGAGCTCTATAGTGTGACCTCTCTACAGTACAGAGCTCTATAGTGTGACCTCTCTACAGTACAGGGCTCTATAGTGTGACCTCTCTACAGTACAGAGCTCTATAGTGTGACCTCTCTACAGTACAGAGCTCTATAGTGTGATCTCTCTACAGTACAGAGCTCTATAGTGTGACCTCTCTACAGTACAGAGCTCTATAGTGTGACCTCTCTACAGTACAGAGCTCTATAGTGTGACCTCTCTACAGTACAGAGCTCTATAGTGTGACCTCTCTACAGTACAGAGCTCTATAGTGTGACCTCTCTACAGTACAGAGCTCTATAGTGTGACCTCTCTACAGTACAGAGCTCTATAGTGTGATCTCTCTACAGTACAGAGCTCTATAGTGTGACCTCTCTACAGTACAGAGCTCTATAGTGTGACCTCTCTACAGTACAGGGCTCTATAGTGTGACCTCTCTACAGTACAGAGCTCTATAGTGTGACCTCTCTACAGTACAGAGCTCTATAGTGTGACCTCTCTACAGTACAGGGCTCTATAGTGTGACCTCTCTACAGTACAGAGCTCTATAGTGTGACCTCTCTACAGTACAGAGCTCTATAGTGTGACCTCTCTACAGTACAGAGCTCTATAGTGTGATCTCTCTACAGTACAGAGCTCTATAGTGTGACCTCTCTACAGTACAGAGCTCTATAGTGTGACCTCTCTACAGTACAGAGCTCTATAGTGTGACCTCTCTACAGTACAGAGCTCTATAGTGTGACCTCTCTACAGTACAGAGCTCTATAGTGTGATCTCTCTACAGTACAGAGCTCTATAGTGTGACCTCTCTACAGTACAGAGCTCTATAGTGTGACCTCTCTACAGTACAGGGCTCTATAGTGTGACCTCTCTACAGTACAGAGCTCTATAGTGTGACCTCTCTACAGTACAGACCTCTATAGTGTGACCTCTCTACAGTACAGAGCTCTATAGTGTGACCTCTCTACAGTACAGAGCTCTATAGTGTGACCTCTCTACAGTACAGAGCTCTATAGTGTGACCTCTCTACAGTACAGAGCTTTATAGTGTGACCGCTCTACAGTACAGAGCTCTATAGTGTGACCGCTCTACAGAACAGGGCTCTATAGTGTGACCTCTCTACAGTACAGATCTCTATAGTGTGACCTCTCTACAGTACAGAGCTCTATAGTGTGACCTCTCTACAGTACAGAGCTCTATAGTGTGACCTCTCTACAGTACAGGGCTCTATAGTGTGACCTCTCTACAGTACAGAGCTCTATAGTGTGACCTCTCTACAGTACAGAGCTCTATAGTGTGACCGCTCTACAGTACAGATCTCTATAGTGTGACCTCTCTACAGTACAGAGCTCTATAGTGTGACCGCTCTACAGTACAGAACTCTATAGTGTGACCTCTCTACAGTACAGGGCTCTATAGTGTGACCTCTCTACAGTACAGAGCTCTATAGTGTGACCTCTCTACAGTACAGGGCTCTATAGTGTGACCTCTCTACAGTACAGGGCTCTATAGTGTGACCTCTCTACAGTACAGAGCTCTATAGTGTGACCGCTCTACAGTACAGAGCTCTATAGTGTGACCTCTCTACAGTACAGAGCTCTATAGTGTGACCTCTCTACAGTACAGAGCTCTATAGTGTGACCGCTCTACAGTACAGGGCTCTATAGTGTGACCTCTCTACAGTACAGAGCTCTATAGTGTGACCTCTCTACAGTACAGAGCTCTATAGTGTGACCTCTCTACAGTGCAGAGCTCTATAGTGTGACCTCTCTACAGTACAGAGCTCTATAGTGTGACCTCTCTACAGTACAGAGCTCTATAGTGTGACCTCTCTACAGTACAGGGCTCTATAGTGTGACCTCTCTACAGTACAGAGCTCTATAGTGTGACCTCTCTACAGTACAGGGCTCTATAGTGTGACCTCTCTACAGTACAAAGCTCTATAGTGTGACCTCTCTACAGTACAGAGCTCTATAGTGTGACCTCTCTACAGTACAGAGCTCTATAGTGTGACCTCTCTACAGTACAGGGCTCTATAGTGTGACCTCTCTACAGTACAGAGCTCTATAGTGTGACCTCTCTACAGTACAGGGCTCTATAGTGTGACCTCTCTACAGTACAGGGCTCTATAGTGTGACCTCTCTACAGTACAGAGCTCTATAGTGTGACCTCTCTACAGTACAGGGCTCTATAGTGTGACCTCTCTACAGTACAAAGCTCTATAGTGTGACCTCTCTACAGTACAGAGCTCTATAGTATGACCGCTCTACAGTACAGAGATCTATAGTGTGACCGCTCTACAGTACAGGGCTCTATAGTGTGACCTCTCTACAGTACAGAGCTCTATAGTGTGACCTCTCTACAGTACAGAGCTCTATAGTGTGACCTCTCTACAGTACAGACCTCTATAGTGTGACCGCTCTACAGTACAGAGATCTATAGTGTGACCGCTCTACAGTACAGGGCTCTATAGTGTGACCTCTCTACAGTACAGAGCTCTATAGTGTGACCTCTCTACAGTACAGAGCTCTATAGTGTGACCGCTCTTACAGTACAGAGCTCTATAGTGTGACCTCTCTACAGTACAGGGCTCTATAGTGTGACCGCTCTACAGTACAGAGCTCTATAGTGTGACCGCTCTACAGTACAGACCTCTATAGTGTGACCTCTCTACAGTACAGAGCTCTATAGTGTGACCTCTCTACAGTACAGAGCTCTATAGTGTGACCGCTCTTACAGTACAGAGCTCTATAGTGTGACCTCTCTACAGTACAGGGCTCTATAGTGTGACCGCTCTACAGTACAGAGCTCTATAGTGTGACCGCTCTACAGTACAGAGCTCTATAGTGTGACCTCTCTACAGTACAGGGCTCTATAGTGTGACCTCTCTACAGTACAGAGCTCTATAGTGTGACCTCTCTACAGTACAGGGCTCTATAGTGTGACCGCTCTACAGTACAGGGCTCTATAGTGTGACCTCTCTACAGTACAGAGCTCTGTAGTGTGACCGCTCTACAGTACAGAGCTCTATAGTGTGACCTCTCTACAGTACAGAGCTCTATAGTGTGACCGCTCTACAGTACAGAGCTCTATAGTGTGACCGCTCTACAGTACAGAGATCTATAGTGTGACCGCTCTACAGTACAGAGCTCTATAGTGTGACCGCTCTACAGTACAGAGCTCTATAGTGTGACCGCTCTACAGTACAGAGCTCTATAGTGTGACCGCTCTACAGTACAGAGATCTATAGTGTGACCGCTCTACAGTACAGGGCTCTATAGTGTGACCTCTCTACAGTACAGGGCTCTATAGTGTGACCTCTCTACAGTACAGAGCTCTATAGTGTGACCTCTCTACAGTACAGGGCTCTATAGTGTGACCTCTCTACAGTACAGAGCTCTATAGTGTGACCGCTCTACAGTACAGAGCTCTATAGTGTGACCTCTCTACAGTACAGGGCTCTATAGTGTGACCTCTCTACAGTACAGAGCTCTATAGTGTGACCTCTCTACAGTACAGAGCTCTATAGTGTGACCTCTCTACAGTACAGAGCTCTATAGTGTGACCTCTCTACAGTACAGAGCTCTATAGTGTGACCTCTCTACAGTACAGAGCTCTATAGTGTGACCTCTCTACAGTACAGAGATCTATAGTGTGACCGCTCTACAGTACAGGGCTCTATAGTGTGACCTCTCTACAGTACAGAGCTCTATAGTGTGACCTCTCTACAGTACAGAGCTCTATAGTGTGACCTCTCTACAGTACAGAGCTCTATAGTGTGATCTCTCTACAGTACAGAGCTCTATAGTGTGACCTCTCTACAGTACAGAGCTCTATAGTGTGACCTCTCTACAGTACAGGGCTCTATAGTGTGACCTCTCTACAGTACAGAGCTCTATAGTGTGACCTCTCTACAGTACAGAGCTCTATAGTGTGATCTCTCTACAGTACAGAGCTCTATAGTGTGACCTCTCTACAGTACAGAGCTCTATAGTGTGACCTCTCTACAGTACAGAGCTCTATAGTGTGACCGCTCTACAGTACAGAGCTCTATAGTGTGACCTCTCTACAGTACAGAGCTCTATAGTGTGACCTCTCTACAGTACAGAGCTCTATAGTGTGACCGCTCTACAGTACAGAGATCTATAGTGTGACCGCTCTACAGTACAGGGCTCTATAGTGTGACCTCTCTACAGTACAGAGCTCTATAGTGTGACCTCTCTACAGTACAGGGCTCTATAGTGTGACCTCTCTACAGTACAGAGCTTTATAGTGTGACCGCTCTACAGTACAGAGCTCTATAGTGTGACCTCTCTACAGTACAGATCTCTATAGTGTGACCTCTCTACAGTACAGAGCTCTATAGTGTGACCTCTCTACAGTACAGAGCTCTATAGTGTGACCTCTCTACAGTACAGGGCTCTATAGTGTGACCTCTCTACAGTACAGACCTCTATAGTGTGACCTCTCTACAGTACAGAGCTCTATAGTGTGACCTCTCTACAGTACAGAGCTCTATAGTGTGACCTCTCTACAGTACAGAGCTCTATAGTGTGACCGCTCTACAGTACAGAACTCTATAGTGTGACCTCTCTACAGTACAGGGCTCTATAGTGTGACCTCTCTACAGTACAGAGCTCTATAGTGTGACCTCTCTACAGTACAGGGCTCTATAGTGTGACCTCTCTACAGTACAGGGCTCTATAGTGTGACCTCTCTACAGTACAGAGCTCTATAGTGTGACCGCTCTACAGTACAGAGCTCTATAGTGTGACCTCTCTACAGTACAGAGCTCTATAGTGTGACCTCTCTACAGTACAGGGCTCTATAGTGTGACCTCTCTACAGTACAGGGCTCTATAGTGTGACCTCTCTACAGTACAGGGCTCTATAGTGTGACCTCTCTACAGTACAGGGCTCTATAGTGTGACCTCTCTACAGTACAGAGCTCTATAGTGTGACCGCTCTACAGTACAGGGCTCTATAGTGTGACCTCTCTACAGTACAGAGCTCTATAGTGTGACCTCTCTACAGTACAGAGCTCTATAGTGTGACCTCTCTACAGTACAGAGCTCTATAGTGTGACCTCTCTACAGTACAGGGCTCTATAGTGTGACCTCTCTACAGTACAGAGCTTTATAGTGTGACCGCTCTACAGTACAGAGCTCTATAGTGTGACCTCTCTACAGTACAGGGCTCTATAGTGTGACCTCTCTACAGTACAGGGCTCTATAGTGTGACCTCTCTACAGTACAGAGCTCTATAGTGTGACCTCTCTACAGTACAGAGCTTTATAGTGTGACCTCTCTACAGTACAGGGCTCTATAGTGTGACCGCTCTACAGTACAGAGCTCTATAGTGTGACCTCTCTACAGTACAGGGCTCTATAGTGTGACCTCTCTACAGTACAGGGCTCTATAGTGTGACCTCTCTACAGTACAGATCTCTATAGTGTGACCTCTCTACAGTACAGAGCTCTATAGTGTGACCTCTCTACAGTACAGAGCTCTATAGTGTGACCTCTCTACAGTACAGGGCTCTATAGTGTGACCTCTCTACAGTACAGAGCTCTATAGTGTGACCTCTCTACAGTACAGAGCTCTATAGTGTGACCTCTCTACAGTACAGAGCTCTATAGTGTGACCGCTCTACAGTACAGAACTCTATAGTGTGACCTCTCTACAGTACAGGGCTCTATAGTGTGACCTCTCTACAGTACAGAGCTCTATAGTGTGACCTCTCTACAGTACAGGGCTCTATAGTGTGACCTCTCTACAGTACAGGGCTCTATAGTGTGACCTCTCTACAGTACAGAGCTCTATAGTGTGACCGCTCTACAGTACAGAGCTCTATAGTGTGACCTCTCTACAGTACAGAGCTCTATAGTGTGACCTCTCTACAGTACAGGGCTCTATAGTGTGACCGCTCTACAGTACAGGGCTCTATAGTGTGACCTCTCTACAGTACAGGGCTCTATAGTGTGACCGCTCTACAGTACAGGGCTCTATAGTGTGACCTCTCTACAGTACAGAGCTCTATAGTGTGACCTCTCTACAGTACAGAGCTCTATAGTGTGACCTCTCTACAGTACAGAGCTCTATAGTGTGACCTCTCTACAGTACAGAGCTCTATAGTGTGACCTCTCTACAGTACAGGGCTCTATAGTGTGACCTCTCTACAGTACAGAGCTCTATAGTGTGACCTCTCTACAGTACAGGGCTCTATAGTGTGACCTCTCTACAGTACAAAGCTCTATAGTGTGACCTCTCTACAGTACAGAGCTCTATAGTGTGACCTCTCTACAGTACAGAGCTCTATAGTGTGACCTCTCTACAGTACAGGGCTCTATAGTGTGACCTCTCTACAGTACAGAGCTCTATAGTGTGACCTCTCTACAGTACAGGGCTCTATAGTGTGACCTCTCTACAGTACAGAGCTCTATAGTGTGACCTCTCTACAGTACAGGGCTCTATAGTGTGACCTCTCTACAGTACAGGGCTCTATAGTGTGACCTCTCTACAGTACAGAGCTCTATAGTGTGACCTCTCTACAGTACAGGGCTCTATAGTGTGACCTCTCTACAGTACAGAGCTCTATAGTGTGACCTCTCTACAGTACAGGGCTCTATAGTGTGACCTCTCTACAGTACAGAGCTCTATAGTGTGACCTCTCTACAGTACAGGGCTCTATAGTGTGACCTCTCTACAGTACAGAGCTCTATAGTGTGACCTCTCTACAGTACAGGGCTCTATAGTGTGACCTCTCTACAGTACAGGGCTCTATAGTGTGACCTCTCTACAGTACAGAGCTCTATAGTGTGACCTCTCTACAGTACAGGGCTCTATAGTGTGACCTCTCTACAGTACAAAGCTCTATAGTGTGACCTCTCTACAGTACAGAGCTCTATAGTGTGACCGCTCTACAGTACAGAGATCTATAGTGTGACCGCTCTACAGTACAGGGCTCTATAGTGTGACCGCTCTACAGTACAGAGCTCTATAGTGTGACCGCTCTACAGTACAGGGCTCTATAGTGTGACCTCTCTACAGTACAGGGCTCTATAGTGTGACCTCTCTACAGTACAGAGCTCTATAGTGTGACCTCTCTACAGTACAGAGCTGACTCGCCCACCCCAGGGCTAGGGGACACCCGGTGCCGGGCCGGACTAGTCCGGTGGTAGTCAGTGGTGGCTGGGCCCGGCTCCGTGGCCCTGGTGGGTGTCAGTTGAATATGTGGCTGATGAGTTGAAGTTAATGTTCGTGACGCCACCTGTGGTATGCGGCTATTAAGCCGCCGCTGCTATGGGAGAACTCCGGGGTGATGTTATGGCAGCTATGATGTTACGGCTCCCCACAGGTGGAGCGATGCCCCGGGATACAGTTGGTGCCCGTGAAAGTCTATGGTGTTGTGTGGCTAACACGGTGCAGGGCCGACAGGCGAGGAAAGAACCAGGCACAAACAACAGTCTCTTTACCTTCTCCTCTTTTACTCTGGGAACAGTCCAGTCCTGGGAGACCGTTACAGATGGTGATGGGGATCCGGTCGGCCTGGAAGTACTTGGGATGATCTTTCTGGCCAGCTGAGTATGAGGCCTACTCCTGTACTTTGCTTTGTGATGATAGGACCCTGCTTCTCTGAATCCAGCAATGGCCCTCTTTGCTGCTGGGACCGATGGCACGTCCCTTCTTTCTGTAGGTGGCTGCGCAGACCCTCTCTCTGGTGCTTCTCCGCTGGAGTCCACACCGGGCCCTGATGCTGCAGCTGTACCTTGGATGTTTCTGGGCCAGGGGCTTGCAGCTCTCCTGCCCTTCGGACTCGGCTACCAGGGGCGGATTTTATACCCTGGCAACCACAGACTCCGATGTCTGAGTCTCTCTGCTGCCTCTCAGCTATTCCTGCTTCTCTGGGCCAAACTGCTCCAGCTCTAGGCCCCAGATTCACAGGACAGCTCACTCTGCGTCTGTTCACTTCCACTACTCCCTACAGACTGGCTGCACTTCCTCCCTCTGGTCAGGTAGAGGAAGGCTCCCTGGAATCCCAGGTTCAGAGCTCCCCCTGCTGGCCGGAGGGAGAACTGTGTTGGGTGTTAAACCTGCTGGCCAATGGATCTCCCAATTACCTCCAGGCTCAGCATTAACCCTTTGGGAGGGCAATGCTGCTGTGGCGACCAGGTCCTAGGGCGCCACACTCCCCCTTAGTTAAATTCAGTACTCCCGGACTGTGGAAACAAAACATAACATGTCATACATTTCATCCCAATATGGGAGGCACATTATTTTTAACGTTACAACTTCAGACAGTACTATAAGAGTCCAGTGTGGCTCCCTGCCGGGTGTCCATTACACCGCTCCATGGGGGACCCGCCGCGATCAAACCCCCAACGTAGGCTCTGGGCGTGCGTCAGAGCATTGATGACCCCACTCTATGCACGCCGGACGGGTTTTTCTTCAGGGGTGTTGAGCACACTGGTGCTAACTATAAACAATTTAGGTGTTGGCCACCCATAGTCCAGTGGCCCAATTGTCCATTTTCGCAATCACAAAAAAAAACATTTTGTACACGACATTACAGACTTTTCACATAACTATTTACATTCTAATAAATACTCTTTCTTTATATAGTTGATTCCCTATACCTTAGAGGGGGTTGTCCCCGAGTGCTGCGTTGAGACCTGCGTAGCTCTGGTGTTTGTCCCTGACTACTTAGTGTGTCTCCTATCTCAGCACTACCGGTAGGCCTAACCCCAATAGGTATGCATGATGATTGCCTATGTGGTCTAGGAGTCGCCAAGGGTATGACAGGTTCACCACTGACAGGGGGTTGATCCTCCTGTTCCACTGCTGGCGTGTCACCGTGTGTCGGGGCGGACGGTTCTTTGGGTGGATCCGGAACCTGTTCTGTTTCTGGCTCGACCAACTGTGGGAACGTCAGGACCGGTACCACTACGGCACCATTTATGCGGGTCCAAGTCTTGGGGAATTTGCCGAGGATCGTTTGTATCATCTCTTCCCCTTCTTCTCGAACTTCCTCCACTTCCCTTTGAACTTTGCACCGCTCAGGGCACGTCTTCAGGCGGTCTCTGGATATTGCTTGACAAGTCTTGCCTTCGTCCTTGCTTATGAGGCACACCTTACTGTTGTCAAAGTTGGAGGGGATAATGGTGTAGGGCTCGTTCTCCCACTGATCATCCAATTTATGCGTCCTCCGCTTCTTCTTGAGGACTTGTTCTCCAGGTGCTAAGGGAGTTGCTGGGGCCGTTTGATTGTACTGCTGCTCTTGTCTTGTTCTGGCTTGAGACAGGCTCCTCTCTACGCATTCCTGGACCTTACGGTACTGCTGCTGCCGTTCTGTATCCCAATCCTCTATTTCTTGAACCGCCTCAGGCGACACAGTCCCCATCTCAAAGTCTACAGGCAACCTGCCAGGTCTGGCTCGCATCAGGTAAGCGGGGCTGCAGTTGGTCGAATTTACTGGGATATGGTTGTACAGGTCGACCAGATCTGGCAGCTTCTCTGGCCATTGGTTCCTTTCTTCCAGAGGTAGAGTCTTCAGCATATCAATAACCACATGGTTCATTTTCTCGCACAGTCCATTGGTTTGGGGGTGGTACGGTGTTGTTCTGATTTTCTTACAACCGTACATGTTACAAAACTCTTGGAACACCTCCGCCTCGAACGCAGGGCCTTGATCGGTCAGTACCCTTTCCGGATAACCGTGAGGCCGGCAAAAGGATGCCTGGAACGCTTTAGCTGCTGTTCTGGCTGTCTGGTCCTTCACAGGCACTACTACCAGGAAACGGGAGTAATGGTCCACAATTGTGAGGGCGTACACATAGCCTGACCGGCTTGGTGTTAACTTCACGTGGTCCAGGGCCACCAACTCCAGGGGCTGCTTCGTAACAATTGGCTGTAGGGGAGACCTTTGGCTGGCATCATCCTTCCGCCTCAGGTTACACGGGCCACAGTCTCGGCACCACTTCTCGATCACCTTTCTCATGTGCACCCAATAGAACCGATCACGGAGTAGGGCCTCCAACTTCTTCCACCCAAAGTGGCCTGCGTTATCATGATAAGCTGCTAGGACCATTGGAGCATCCCTCTGCGGAACCACGATCTGCCAGACAAGTTCATTTGTTCGCCAGTTGACGTGTCTCTTGCAGAGCTTGCCTTGGTAGGTGAACAGTCGTCCCCTCTCTTTCCACAACTGCTGGGCTTCTTCTGGAGCATCTGGACCAAGATGAGTCTCAGCTTGTGCTAGTTTTTCTTTGACCAATCGCACCGCCGGGTCACCGTTCTGTGTCTCTTCCCAATTATGGTGGAGTAATGGGTTAACCGGGACCTCGTGTTGGCTCGAGCGCTTCACTCCCACAGCATGCTCACACTGGGAAACGCCCTGATGATGGAAAGCCGGTAACTCTATCTCTTCGAGTTCATCCAGGTCTTCTCCAGATTCGGGTAAGTGAGGCATTCTGGACAGCGCATCAGCATTGTTATTCTTCTTGCCAGCCCGGTACTTGATGGTAAAGTCAAAGTTAGACAGCCGGGCCATCCATCGCTGTTCCAACGCCCCTAACTTGGCTGTTGCCAGGTGTGTCAACGGATTGTTGTCCGTGAAGATGGTGAACTTGGCCGACGCCAGATAGTGTTTGAAGCGTTCAGTCACTGCCCAAACAATAGCGAGGAACTCCAGCTTGAAGGAACTGTAATTTTCTGGATTCCTTTCTGTGGGCCGAAGCTTCCTACTGGCGTACGCTATCACCTTCTCCCTGCCTCCCTGCACCTGGGACAAAACGGCTCCCAGGCCCACGTTGCTGGCGTCTGTATACAGTACAAACGGCTGGCTGTAGTCAGGGTAGGCCAGAATTTCTTCTCCCGTGAGAGCCCCTTTCAGCTGGACAAAGGAGGTTTCTAGTTGGCTGCTCCATTCAAATGGAGGGCTCTGCTTCTTAGCCTGCTTTGGCTGGCCCACCAGGAGATCTTGAAGGGGCGCTGCTATCTTGGTGAAACCATCAATGAACCTTCGGTAGTAGCCCACCAGCCCAAGGAACTGCCGCACCTCCTTTACCGTGGTGGGTCTTGGCCAGTCCTTGATTACGGTGACTTTCTCCGGATCAGGTGCCACACCTTCTGCGCTGACCACATGACCCAGGTACTGTACCTTTGGCTTCAAGAGGTGACATTTGGACGGCTTGATCTTCAGGCCATATTTTGACAAAGACTCGAACACTTCTGCTAAGTGCTTCAGGTGGTCTTCATAAGTCTTGGAGTAGACTATGACGTCATCCAGGTACAACAGCACGGTTTCGAAGTTGTGGTGGCCCAAGCAGCACTCCATCAACCGTTGGAATGTCCCTGGGGCGTTGCAGAGCCCGAATGGCATGCAGTTGAACTCGCAGAGGCCCATCGGCGTCGTGAATGCAGTCTTCTCCTTGTCCGCCTCTGCCACGGGAACCTGCCAATACCCACTGGTGAGATCCAAGGTGGAGAAATAGTTAGCTGACTTTAAGGCTGTTAGTGACTCCTCTATTCTGGGTAGGGGATAAGCATCTTTATGTGTAATGCGGTTAATTTGCCTGTAATCTACACACATTCTCATTGTACCATCCTTTTTCTTTACGAGCACTAGTGGAGCTGCCCAGGGGCTACAACTATCTCTGATAACCCCAGCCTCCTTCATTTCCCGTAACATTTCTTTGGCACGCTGATACTGTGCGGGGGGTACAGGGCGGTATCTCTCTTTAACGGGAGGATGATCACCCGTGGGGATTTGATGTTTAACCCCTTTCACCTGCCCAAAATCTAGGGGGTGTTTGCTGAAGACCCGCTCGTACTCCTGTACCACCCGGTAAACCCCATTCTTTTGGTGTGAGGGGGTGGAGTCGGTGCCCACATGTAAGTTTTGGCACCAGTCTTCCAGCTGCCCCTTGGAGCCCTTGTCTTCCGCCTGGTCGGACGGGATCAAGGGTTCCACTGCTTTGATGGTGTTGTTGCTGACAGTGTACAGTTTTGCTACAGTGGCGTACCGGGGCAATTTGGCTTCCTCCTCCCCACAATTCAGGACACGGATGGGCACTCTCCCCTTGCGGACGTCTGCTACCCCTCTGGCTATCAGGACTCCAGGCCTACTGTCTGAATACACCGGTTCTACCAAGGCATGGTAATCCTGACCCTTGAGGCCTATTGCTGCCCGACACCATATCAACATTTCACTTCTTGGGGGTATTGCAATGGGTAGGGGGTCACTTACCCTCACACTGCCAATTTCTCCTCCGGCCAGCTCCACCTGCTGCCTCCTCATCAGGGCTCTGATCTCCCTCTGTAGGGCACGCTGCTGCCCGGAGCTGGCAGTTTCAGACGCCTGCTGCAACAAAATTATCACTTCGGCAATACAATTTTCTATCACATTTGTACCAATGGTTACCAGCGGGTCAGATTCTTTGCGATCAATATCTACAATTATCATCCCCTGACATGGCAATTCCACCCGCCCCACTTTAATGGTTACTTCTTTATACCCAATTTGAGGTAAGGGCTGACCATTACTGGCCACAATTGTTAAATCATCATCTGGGCCATGGTCAATGTCTGAATCAGCCCAATATCTTTTGTACAGTTTATAGGGGATGGTCGTTACCTGGGACCCAGTATCCAGGAGGGCATTCAAAGGGATCCCATCCAGCACAATAGGAAGGACCGGTCGTCCTCCCACATACTTGCTGCGGCTGGGGGTTGAGCCGGGCTTCCTTACACCTGGGGGTCGGCTCCTGGCCCCAGGCTCGGCCCATTTAAAGGACAGTATCGTGCAATGTGGCCCGCCTGGCTGCAGCGGCGGCAGATCGGTTGTCCCGTTGAATCATACCGGTCTGTGTCTCTGCCTCGGGTCGGCGGAACCCTCCTCTGTCGCATCCATGGGACGTCATCTGGGCTGGAGGCCAACTCGATTTTTGCAGGCGATGGGGTCACTTGTAGGGACTGCACGATCTTGGCAAGGGCAGCTACAGTCTTGGTCAGCTCCTGGAACTGCTGTCTGAGCTCTGCAGTGGGATCCTTATCCAGGGACTGCGCCTCAGCCCCTGCAGTGGCTCGTGTTGCAGGCACCACCCCGGGGTACGTGATAGCAAGAGGCCGGAGGGGCACTGGGTCATTCGGTGTAGATTCTCTCAGTACCCGGATGGCCTGGTCCTTAAACTTTGCAAAGTCCAGAGCAGGGTTCTGCAGGACCATGATACGCAGCTGGGTCCTGTGGGCATCTGACAGGAGCCCCTCTATGAACTGCTCAGTTAGGAGTTTGTGTTCTTCACGTACACTCTCTGGGTCCACTTGTTTAACCGCTTTCAGGGCCTCCTGCAGGTTTAAGGCATAGTCCCTTATGCTGTCTGTGGGCCGCTGCTTGCACCCAAAGAATCTCATCTTTATCTCTGCTGCGGTGCGGGTGTCAAAAGTACTCT